>NC_041360.1:13769376-14016876 GCF_900634415.1 Cottoperca gobio | reverse complement strand
ATCCATTTTATCACACCTAATTACCATCACTACTAAAGTGTTTACGAGACAACTAATACATGCAAGGCCACTGGCTACATGCCAGACACACAAACTGCACTGCAAAATGTAAGTGCATCCTATTAGAACTATTTGAAAGTTGCGGTTACACTCTAAATATGTCATTTGAAGTGAAATGTATCTAATTGAAGTGACATTCAAACGTACAATGTGATTCATCCACAGGTCTCATGTAACAGGTTTGAGGTGGAGAGGGTGAGGAGTGTTGGCCTTGCTGGTATTGTACACCAGCACTTCTCTTTTGATGCAGCGCTCACATCTAGTCAAAGGAGGACAAAGGTGTTCAGAGGGATTGACATAAGGGGATTGTGATGGCCAGTCCTGAAAACAGCAGATTTGTGCTCTATGGGGTCTCCTCTTAGGTTACAGTGTGGCCATGAATGAATAAACCTAGTCTGCACTGCAATGTTAAAACTATATTACTAACTAGCATCCATGAAAAGTCTAGTAACTGTGCATCCTTTTGATGCTCAAACACCTTTTTCAAAATCTGTTAGATTTTTTTACATCCTATGTCATATAAAACCATCTCCAGATGAACACCGTTCACCTTGAGACCGGACCGGGATGAAATGATGTGAAGTGTGTAACTGTAATGTAATACAGCGTCCTTCCTTACTGCAGGGCCTCTTATTCAGAGCAGCTGCCTCCTGAGAATAACAGGCAAACGGAGCATGAAGGGAAGGCGAGGTCTGGACCAGGGGAAGATAGCATGACTGTCTGACAGGATGTGCTTAGTTACACACGCTCTGTTCCTACTAGAGCCCAGACAGCACACCAAGGCCACACATGGGAGAAGAGCGGAGGGAGGAGGCTACAGGGTGTGTGTGTGTGTGTGTGTGTGTGTGTGTGTGTGTGTGTGTGTGTGTGTGTGTGTGTGTGTGTGTGTGTGTGTGTGTGTGTGTGTGTGTGTGTGTGTGTGTGTGCGTGTGCGTGATGCAAGAGGAGATATATTGTCCCCTTCTTTTGCCTGGAGAGACTCTGGGACGCATCCAAGATGCCAACAGCAGTGACAGCATCATCAACAAAATGTAGCTGTGGAACACAAACACACACATACACACACGCACACAGATTGCTGCTGAGCCACTTGAGAAAAACACTCCAAATGTGTTTAGGAAACTGCTCTGCCCCGGGAGGGAAAATCACTTTTTTCTTTTCTTTTGGTCCCAATCAAACAAACAGCTTCCTTCTTTCCATCGCCACCCCACCAAGTGACGATTCCCTCCCGGTACAGAGCAGCAGGCCCAGCATGAACAAGTCTGTTTTAGGAGGAAACTTTTCCCCTTCGTCATGTCTACTGGCCATTAAGCCAATTACAGCCAAATGAAACTAAGTGGAGCAGGCTTAACAGAGTGTCAGATTGCTCCTGAAGGTCAAACAACACTCAGAGTGAATGGCCTCTGTCTATAAATCCCTTAAGTCGGATGTGTTGGTTGTTGCCATTCCACATCAGCACACATGTTTATCTGATGAAGCTATTTCCCTATAAAGGAAGACTTTAAATGTCTGGCCATTTGCCCAGTTTACCTTTATGGGCCATCTCTTGCTCTCATCTCTCTTTCTCTCTCTCATCTTTTTTTCATTTCCCTAGTGGGCGATTCAGTAGCCTGAAGCAGCAGACATTTTTCACTCGTGGAACCACCTGGAAATAACAAGCCAGCATGGATAAGGACCTAATAAGAAGACTGAGATGTGAGGACAGGAGGTGAAGGTGTATAAAAAAAAAAATTTTTTTTGGTTTGATTCATTTTGTAGTAATTAGGGACCCTAATTACTATATCTGCTTTTGGGGTTTTAATATTTTAAACTATTAAGTACATCACATTAAATCCTTCTATTTATTGCATGAATACAAAGCAATTAGCAACACACATTAATATACATGCAGGCACGTTTATGCCAGTGAGGGGGTGGTATCCCTGAATAGGCCAAATGCTTAATGGTGCCAAATAGATCTCAGGTGAATAAGGCCAATCCAGTAAACAAAACACTCAGTGAGAGTAAGAGGCATATAGTTCTTTTAAGGTGAGTGACCTATTTTTGGTTTGGAATGAATGGGTGAATAAATGAATGAATGACGGAGAGGAGTCTGAATGAGTATGGATAGAACTTTGACACCACAAGTGGGAGGAATAGTAACAGATGAAGTAGAAAAGGAGAGAGTGAACAACGAACGACGAGAGCAACATATGCTGATGATGAGGACTTCCCAAGAAGGATTTTAATATTTCATTTGTCCTAGATTCCACCCCCCCCCCCTACACTTTGCCCCCGGGACCAAAAAAAGACTGAGGAGGCAGTGACGAAGATATGGAGGGATGGCGAGAGTTGGGTGTGAGTTGGACCATGTATCCTCAGAGGATCAAAGTGCACCAGGTCATTTGTTTTGTAACACCTGTGGGGGAGTATGTGCCACTGAGTGCTGAGCTGAAACGTACACACAGTGTGGCGATAGAGACAACGCTTTTAACTGCGAGTTTACATTAAGGTTGCCTGGTAGGTTTTACCTGAGCGAAAAGGGACTCTTTACTTACAGGTTTATTCATTGTATGGTTTTTCTGCATCTTTATGACACACAGAAATAACTCGCTCCTACCTGACTATTTATTTGAAAAATTCAACATTTTGGGAAACACTTTTATTCACTGTTTTATCGAGATTAAAAAAGATTAGATTAAAAGATTGAGAGCCCTCTCATATTTACATAGATGGTAAATATGAAACTTAGTTAGCTTAGATTATCAAAAGAACTGGAAACGGAGGGTAATTGCTAGCTTGGCTCTGTCCAAAGGTAACACATTCTCTTGTCCAGCACCTCTAAAGCTCACTTATTAACAAGTTATATCTTATTTGTTTAATCCACAGAAGAGTAAAAACAACACGTTGTATGATTCCAGGAAGTGTCTGCGCCTGCCCAAGAAACTCAGTGCTCAAATCTGCAAAGTCTGTACAAATGTTTTGTACTAAACAACAAAATATAACTAGTTAATTAATGAGTTTATTTGCTATGCAGATTTTGTTTTGCTTCAAAATAGAGCCTATTTTCAGTCTTGGGCTGATTCCTATTTAGTGTAGACTTCATGACATTAATATCAATCCTCTCATCCAACAAATAGAAAAAAGTGCTTCACCCAGTCCTTTAACAGTTATGCCATCAAACTAAAGATGAAATGGGAGGTGGGAAGAAGAATAGAATAGAATATTCGTGACTGACCTTGACTTTGTTGTTCAAATACATTATGTTGAGACTGGGCTGAAAACACAAAGCATCAGCAATTCTTGCAGCACACAAAACATCATTAGTGGTTTAAAGCAGCATTATTCTCTCTACAGTGTACTGCATGTTGTGATTCACCAAGAAAGAGCCACCAGTAGCCTGCCATTTATATCTGTCTTTGCCACTTGATCAGACAGCTAATTAGCATGAAAAATAATGTTTGTGCCACTCTCTCTGAGTATTTATGTGTCTGTCCACACACTTGTCCGCCTATTTGTCTGTCTCGCTTCATAACTCTGTGTGTGTGAGTGTGTGGTTGCTGCACTTTGTTATCTTGCCGGTCTGCTGTTTTCCTCACAGCGTCTAGTTCAACTAGCGTCGAGCTGGGATGCCTGAAGCCTCTGAACCTGCTAATCAGCTCAACCCACAATGACCCTTCAACTGGCATCTTAATTAATCATTTTACGGTGGTGGGATGAAGCCTTGCATCTCAATGTTCGGAACTACCATAACATGGAAATGTTGAGATAATCATAATTACCTTTACCCATTGTCTTGTTATTAGTTGCTCTCTTACCTGTGTGAGCTTGAGTATGTGTGTGTTTATGTAGATACTGCACTCATGTTCACCTGCATCCTGGGTTACACAATCATTAAAAAAATGATTTAAAGGTGATGAGAAGCCTAGCACCTCTCTGCTGGCTGCCACTCGGTGTTATCTTGAGGATTGCCCAGCAACTCACTTCACCATTTCATTTATTTTAGAGATAACATTTGCCGCCAGGACCGACATGCTCACACATTGAGGCAAGCACACACACACACACACACACACACACACACACACACACACACACACACACACACACACACACACACACACTCACACACACACACACACTCACACACACACGCACACACACACACACTGACATTCATTACCTGGAGGCCCATCCTTACCTTACTGTAACTGGAATAATGACAGAAAGATATGCTGAATGCTACTAGAGTGAAAACCAAATAATGAACACTAATTTTGTCTCCTGTTAGACAAGCTGTTCCCTGTCACTGTGTGTGTGTGTGTGTGTGTGTGTGTGTGTGTGTGTACCCAACTGAGACTAACAGAAACACATATCCACACACATTTCTGACTGTACAGTAGGTTTTATGTTTGTCACAGAAGGCTTTCAGATTAAATATGGTGCAAACCACCACTAAATTATTATTCTCCTCATGGAGCTCTGTCTGCTAAATCTGCATGTTTTACACTGCACTGTCATCCCTTTATGGCACGGCATAATGATGAAGATACTGTTTAGATATTCCCGTATTATCTCCCAGGCTCAGCTTGCAGACAAGTTAAGGCGCCCTGTACTAACCAGAAAACTGAAAATATCTCCGGCTGCCTTTTCTCTTTCTGTCACTGGACAATTACAATATTTATGAGAGGGACCCTGTAGTGGAAAAACACAGTTATATTCTCTGGCTATTTCTTTTCCCCCCTTGTACCGGGATTTTTTGTCTTTTTTTTAATGAAACTCCGCCAAGAAAATCACTCAAGCATTTGTCAGTGTAATTGTACAACACAATGCCATGAATGGATATGAGCCTGCCGTTTCAAACTGCTGACAGGCACAGAATAAAACACCTCACACTGAACAGGGGATTAGGGTAGAGGAATAGAGTCAGTTAGAAAGACAGCAAAGGAGAGATGATGAGCGTGTGTGTGTATGTGTGTATATTTTTTATTTCTATTATTTCCTTCAATCCTTTAGTACAAATTATTATATTTTAATTGAGTGGGAATAAAACAATGATTACGCTGACCTACACACGGCGTGAAAACATTTAAGAGCAACAGCTGTTCTGTGAGAGTCGTTCACTCTAATGGGAAACTTGAAGTGTAAGATCACCAACCTTGTTGGTAGAATGACACCTGGTCATCCTGGACTCCTGCAGAACACAGAGGAAAGATCTTGAACTCGATGGTGTTATCTTTCACCTTTTTATAGTTGAAATAACCTAACATGAAGAGAACTCTGTTGTGAAGTTTGCTGATGACACAACCGTCATTGGCCTGATTACAAACAGCGATGAGACTTTATATAGAGAGGAAATTAACAATCTTACTGAGTGGTACTCAGAGAACAACCTACTGCTCAACGTAAGCAAAATCAAAGAGCTAAATATTGATTTTATGAAAAAGGGGGCGAAGACACACACCCCTGTCTACATCAATGGAGCTGAGCAAGTGAACAGTTTTGAGTTCATTGGAATCAGCATCACAAACAACCTGACATGAACTTCACACATCTAAAAGAAATTTGTTTTTTTGATGAAACTTAAGATTTCCCTATTCCCTGCCATGTTCTTGTTAACTTTTACAGAGGAGCAGTAGAAAGCATCCTGACTGGAAACATTGCCAACTGGCATGGGATGTGCCCGGTCCAGGACAGGAGGGCTCTGCAGCGGAGGATTGAAACCACCGAGAACATCATTGGTCTACAAAGCATCAGTGATATTGAGGAGAAGTTGTGCCTGCGCAAATCCCAAAGTATATTATAAGACAATAACCCCCACAGCCACAGCCTGTTCAACCTGCTGCCACTGGGCAAGAGATACACAAGTATCCATTGTCATCCCACTCGACTACAGAGCAGCATCTTTCCTCAGGCTGTGAGACTCATCAAACTAGTAAACTAGTGTTGCCTTCATTGACAGGAAACACAATGGAAGCAGATTTTGGTGGTGGAAATAACTCAGAACATGTACTCAAGTGCTGTACTTAACAACAATGTGTAAGTACTTTAGAGGTTCTACTCCATGTTATGCTACTTTATACTAATATTACATGTCAGAGCAAAACATTGTGCTTTTTATATCACTATATTATATTCATGTATATCACTATATGTGTTTGGCAATCCCTCGGTTGGCAACCACTGGACTATAATATCTATTGTATACAGTAGTTAACCACAACAGTTAACTACTGCTTGTGCTTATATGATCAGTATTAATAACCTAATTACGTTTTCAGCGGTAACTGCCATGTGAGCGCAATGCAGAGCAGTGGCCATTAGCTAGTCACACACAGGATTCATATGCACGAATAATCACACCGGCTACATAAACAAAGCACATAGATGCTCGGATTACATCACACACAAAGGGAGAGTGACTTCATTCACTGCTCAGGGCGACATTTCTCCACTACAGACTTAGCAAATCATTGTGTGCTGCTGTATTAATGTTCTGAATGTGTGTATCACCTTAAAGTGAAGGATCTTTACTTGTTATACCACACCTCTGATATAATTTTTAACATGACTCTGTATTCAGACATCAGTTATCCTTCACTATATTGTATATATTTGTCCTCCCTCCCAAGCAGTCCCTGGGAAATTGTGTGTGTTTTATATAACTGTGTCCACGCTGACAGATGTTCTGTCTCCTCAGGGATTGGGAAGGCTGGAGAGCCACAGGCCATCTATAGGAAACTGGAACATGGGGTGGCTGTAAATCAGACCTGAAAGGGTTGCTTCACAAACATGTTTTACTGAAGCTTTTAACTCCAGGGACGTTTTTCACTCCTGCACTCAAATTTTCATTCAGTTCATTGCTCCAGTTTTAGCAAAAAAGGGCTGGTTTACTGTATAATTTGTGTGTGTAATCTATTTCCCTCTGCACATGGAGTCTTATGTGGGAAGACAGACAATTCAGCATCACCTGCCCAGGAGCTTATTGCTCTTGATTCATATTTGCATTGGAAAACGCGAGGGATCACAACACATTAGCAAGCACTGAAATGGGAAAGCATTCTCTGAGAGAGTTGTATATGTGCAGAGCAACTGAATATAAATGTGCCGTTTTTATGAAAGCATGTTTCGCAGCCACAGACTGGGGATTGAATTTAATCAAGTGAGACTTCTTCTACTCTGCTCGATAACTCTTTTGATTGAATAGAGTGTAACCTGGACTACCTGCTACACATCACATGTCCATGTTGTATTCTATCTCGACCCACCAGGTTCTTCATGTATCCTGTGGTGAGTTAGCCAATAATTTTGTCTAAATGAATGTGTCGCATTGAATTAAGCACCTTCTTTAATTTCATCTCCTTCCCATCAGGGTTCCCAAAAGCACACTGCAATTTCCTTTTGATCACTTGCCTGAGACACTGCGGATCTATGTGTGTGTGTGTGTGTGTGTGTGTGTGTGTGTGTGTGTGTGTGTGTGTGTGTGTGTGTGTGTGTGCGTGTGTGTGTGTGTGTGTGTGTGTGTGTGTGTGTGTGTGTGTGTGTGTGTGTGTGCACTTGCTTTTTGTGCATGTGTGTGTGTGTTTTCATGTTACAGACAGGGGACCAGGTTCTGACAGCCTCCTGTAGTCTATCTCCATCATTATTCCATAAAAGCAAAAGTACATCACACACAATTCACATTCAATCATCTGTACTTGAGTGAATGATGGATTGCACCCATGTTTAAAGTGTAAAGTGAACACGAAGCTTGTTCTCTTTGACCCCACCTCCTACCTCTTGTTGTACAAGCACAAGCACCACTTACTGCTACCCAGAAAATCTAATTTTGCATCTGTCAACAGCAACCATAAGCAGATGGATTCATTGCTTGAGAGACCTTTATATTTTAATGTATACATAAATATTTCAGAGACATATCCTTGAGTTATGATTTTTGAGTCAATCTGTAAATAACTTATCCATTCACCTTGTTCACCAAGTTGCTAACCTATTGCAGGACTGTCCTTGTAAATATGATTTATTTTTCTCTTCTGTGACCTGCCTGGAAAATAAAATCTTAATATCAGAGGCTGTAACAGTTGAAATGGGGCAGGGCTGAAAAAGACAGTATGTTCAGTTTTTTTTAATCTTGACATCAATCATCCATCCATAAAGTAGTCATCCTTAGCGATACTTTTTATGACATGAGATACATTTTATTGGCCTCGCAAAGCCAGACCGTTTGCTTCAATCATTTTGTTCTGGCAACACTCAACAGGCATTTCCTTTGGACAGACAATTGAGAAAGACAGAAAGTCACATTCACTGTATCGGGAATGTTTCTTTTTTTAAGCAGCAGCAGATGATGGAGACTCTCAACAGATACATTTGGAGTGACAGCTTCAGCTGCAGAATTATTATATTTGACAGCAGTTTTTAAATGTTAAATGTTAAAGGTATGTAATACAAGTTTGTATTTACTCAGGTAGGCTGCATAATGACGGACAGTGCCCTCCGTCACTCAGACATCCTTCTTATTTCTTGTTATCCGAACACAACAGATGCAATTTTAAACATAGCAGCTCTTCCACCTTATGCAAATGTTTTTTTCATTCTAAAGTCTACTAGACTAATAGTTTTGAATACATTTACAGAATAAAGATTGTATTTATACCTAGAACACCTACTTTTAATTGTTTTAATTGTGTTAGGGTTCACAAGTTTCAACATGTAGTTCAAATATCTCCTAAAACCTCCACAGAATATGTTTTGGAATAAATATAGGCCACACAGTTGCACAGGCTAAACACTCCTCATGGTTTACTGATTGGTCCAGTTTCCAGCTGCTGGGCTCAAAGCTCTCACAGTGAATGTTTTTCAGACTTCAATCTGCAACTGAACTTGTAAGATGTTGTCTGTCTTTATCTGACAAAGATGTTGTTGTTTTACCAGTTATCATTACATTTTTCAGATTGAAGTAAAGTGAGGCCTGGTTTTGTAAAGGTACACTGAGTGCAGCACTCTGGAAATTGCTTTAGAGGTCTCTTTTGAGAGGAAGTACCACGATACTGTTTGGATTTCTGCTAAGTACTGCACACATTTCTCACAGACATGAGAACTGTTAGAGGTTAATTCTCCATACATGAATCATGGCATTTATGGCACTCCACATGTGTGTACAAAATAGGGATTGGAGCTGTGGAAATTAAAATGCCATGGTGAATATGTGTTTCGAGGGTTAAAGCATCTATTGCATATTTGACACAGCGTTCTTTAATCACAGCTCTTATCTCCATCTTGGCAAAAAGAAGGAGTCATAATTATATTTCATGAAGATGCTATCCTTTTGGAGTGTTCTTCTTTGTAATCCCTCACAGTTAAGTCTCTTGCTGTCTTTAATAATGGGTTGCCATCTTGAATCCCAAGACTCTCAGTACAAGTTAGACTGCTGATGACAGGGACTGGGCTTTCATGGGATTTTAAGAGGAAGCTGGTAAGCCACTTAACATCCCACAAGTCAGAACATGAGGCGGGCTGCCAGTAGCTCACCATTTAGATTTCCAAGAGCTGATTGCTGAGCTGTGTGGTGTCACGCATTACAGTTCAAAAGTGCTACACGCACATGTGACAAATACATACACACATACACACACACACACACAGACAAACACACAAAAACAAACCATCTGGCAAACTTCCACCCCCACAATGTAATCGCACTGTTATGTGACTTGCATCACGCAAACCAACTGGATCTTTTTTCTTTGTGGGTTTTCGGGCTGTCACAGTGGTAAACTGAGGTTTCTCTAGGAGTGAGTATGTAGTGCTTGAGCAGCCTATTGAAATCAAATGTAATACTGTATTTGTTTACTTCAACATATTTGTCAGTATTGCAGTAGGTTGCTTTAGCTGAAGGGCAGCTTCTTTTCTCTTGGACAATAAGAACGTTTTCACAGAGAACATTTTCGCATGTCACAGTAAGAAAAACAAATGTGTAAATAAAAACATTTATGATTGAATTACATTTAGCTGCTTCAGTTTCAGGGTCCTGGCATTGCTGTACAAGTTTATTTGTTAGGATAAACCCCTTGAGACGAAGCATTTCGTGGAAGTCTTAGCATTCAACACAAACAAGAATGAATACCAACAAACATTAAAGTAATGGAAAAGACAAAAAAGATAACAATCAACAATTCAACCAACGCACTACACTACACAATCAACACACAACTATAAGACAGAAAAGTACATTTATGAACACAACAGCTTTACAGCCACAGCCAAACAATATCATTAAAAACGTAGAAAATATTGTTTATGCCAGCTCACTGTCATGACTTTATGTGACATTGCGAAGGGAAGCATAATTAATATTGTGTGTAATACTATTGCTTTTCTTACTGTGAGTGTGAAGTCAAAATGTCTGCTGTGAAAACGGCCGATAGGATGTAAAGTAAACCAGTGAGGGTTAATAGAGGTGATGAAACATGTAGTAAGGAGAAAACATTGTGACAGAATGTGTGAGTATAGGTGTGTGTATGTTGTGTGCTGGCTGGGTCCAGCCCCTGTAGTAAGCCACAAGACAACAAGATGCCCTCTGAGCACTATAGTCATTAATCAGCCACTCATTATTGAGCTGTGCTGTGAGATTTACACACACAGGAAACTAAACTTACACACAGATGGGCATTCAACTCATGCTAGTACACACACACACACACACACACACACACACACACACACACACACACACACACACACACACACACACACACACACACACACCACACGGTTCAGTTGTATTTCAGCCTCTGACCTTCCCAAGCCCCTCCACAAACACATAAAGCATTAGTCAGCATCTGGGACAATGGGGGAGAGGGACACAGGGGGCAGAGGTAAATACAAATAAATGGTAGGTTTACAGTATGTATACCCTTTAATGATGACCGAAAGGTAGATCTCATTATTTTCCTAACACCACCTTGCTCCTTGAGTGAATTTTCAGTGGACCTTGAGTGGACCACTCATGAATCTATTTATGAGTATACTAAGCCAGCAACCCGACTGTTAAAGTTTCACTGTTAAAACATTTGCCGCTTCCGCTTTAGTTAATCGGCATACCTCATATTTAGCATATCCAAATTACCATTTCATATTTATAATTTTAGTGTCAACTGTCAAGTCTGCAGGTGTTCTTGATTACATGCCCTGAATGTGTGTGTATGCATGTGTGTGTGTGTGTATGTGTGTGTGTGTGGCCAAAACAAATCATTATGCACCACCTGTTAGGGCAAGAGTTAGTATTGTGTGGCCTGTCACTCATCACAGGGGCCGTTTGGCCGAAGAGAAAGGCTCTAAAATGACGTGAACATGTCTCGACAGTCAATCATTCTGTGATAAGTGCCTGAAGAATTGTTCAGTGTATGAATGATTTCACAGAACGGCTTGCATTCTCCCCATTACATGAGGAAACCATCATATATTGCGGCTCATTCTCTTTCCCGCCTCAAGGACAAAATTATATTCATCTTTTAAGCGGAGTTTCAGGAAGGAGAGTGTTACATGCCCACTCTGTTGTGCCTCACTGCATTCTTAACCCTATTTCCAATTCTTCTAGCAAAATATTACCATCAATCAACCGCACACACATCTGTCCCAGCTGTCTTACAAAGGTGTCACAAACAGCCTTCGTCTGTTGGTGTGGGATGAAATCTCTTTGTTCCATACAAGACAAAGATTTATAACAATTCCCAGTCTGTCACCACCTACTCCTCCTCCCTGTCCACATACTTTAAACACCATCACTGTGTCAGTTTGGAATGAAGAGACTTGACTAGCCAGTGATGTACTGTGTCCAGTTTAAATCTGTGGCCAGCATGTTGGCCCCAGTGAGTGTCTCAGTGTGTGCACATATGTGTGTGCGCATGCTTTTATTATGTGTGTCAGTGCTGCGGCAGTTCCAGTCATCATCAGGCTATCATGGAGGAACAGAGGGCTGTATCTCTGCTGCCTCACACAGGACAAAGGTTGCAACTGCAGGCAGACGTGTGTCCTCCATCGCACATCTAACACATTTAGTATGAATCTTACACAAGCAGTTCTTCAGTGTCCTTCCCTGGTCCCTCAGGAGGGCTGATAACAGTGGTAGGACTCCAGCTGCTTCTTCACTTACGCACGCCATGCATGAACACTCCGAGAGCACCCATCCGTGCACACACAGACACACACGCACACACATCCCTCAGACTCCCTGCTGAGAAGGTGGAGAATGAGTGGCTCACACTGACATTTTCGCTCCAGGCAGTCCCAGCCAGGTGACTGCTGCATTGTTTTGTGTGTGTGGTGTGTGTGTGTGTGTGTGTGTGTGTGTGTGTGTGTGTGTGTGTGTGTGTGTGTGTGTGTGTGTGTGTGTGTGTGTGTACGTGTGTGCGTGCGTGCGTGCGTGCGTGCGTGCGTGTTATATGAGGTGCATTTTTCTCTCGGACTAACCGTGAACAACTGTGTTAAAAAGTGTGGTTTATTTATGAAACGTCAAAGCTACAAAAGCCTGTACATATAGAACGTAGAGGAAAAAAATACATCTACGCGTCCCAAAGAGCACTGCGATAAGAAATATCCAATCATCAAGCTTAAAATTCTGTAGCTCATGCGGCCAGTGGTGAGCTGACAGTAGAGGTTTTTGTAGATGCTAATAAATATATTCAGCAGCTTTAAACAAGTTGGGATTCTGAATCCATTTTGGATCAATTTAGTAACTATGGTGCTGGCTATGGTCTGACTGGTCTCTTCTCAATCACAACAATTGCTAAGGCTCATGGGTAGAGTAGTGTTTAGAGAAATGAATTGCTCTAAACAAATGGAAAAGTCATTCAGCAGACATTTTGACTTTGAGTCTCAGTAACCCCCACACCGAACCACAATCCCTAGTTCTAGAGCGTCTGTCTATTGGGCCCCAGTAGCCATAGTGTCCCAGCCTCTTTGTTCTTCCAGGACTTCTGCTTTGGAGTTTAAACATCTGCTATCAGAACCATTTTGTAAACAATACTATTGTGTTTTAGAATTGAAATGCACCTTTTCTACTCTTCCATTGTTTTCCATTCATTTCCGTACGGTGTCAAAATCAGATAGATATCAGATAGACAAATCTTTCTTGAGAAGCGTAATCCATCACGTTGACAATGTCTGACTTTCTTTTTGTCAAACTTACATTACAGTTGTGAAGTACAGTGCAGACTTTACACATAAATCTGAACTAAAACTGCTTATTTCTAAAACTAAATATTACAAATATGTCCAAGCCTGGCACCTCTGCCAACGTTGCAACTTAATTGTGGGACATATTCCTCGCAGACTTGAGTGGTATACTATGTGCTCACTCTAACGTATTGGTAGCAATATTACATATACCAAAGCAACGACAAATGCAAACAAATATTTGATCTTCACATAAACAAAATACACAGGAATGCTTTCTGGGGAGCAATACTGCTGACAGATGTCTTCAAGAAAAAAGAGCTCATATAAAGTTTTCCCTCTATTAATATGTGTGGGCATATTCTCAATAGATTCACAGAAAAACAAACAAACTCTGTTGATAGAATATCAATCTCCTTTTTTCTCCTCCAGTGACTGTCCTTTGGGTATTCCAGCCGAGTTTGCTGTTTTGTTTTGTTTGTTCACTTTTGGTTTTTAGGCCAGCATTTCATCATCCATCACACTGCGCGGCAGAGGATAAAATCATTCCATCCGCTGCTTGACAAAGAGCTCCAATCTTTTTCCTCTGAATGATGCAACTTTATCAATATTTGCCGAACAGTAGGACACTGAATGTTTTTCAAGCGATGATATATGATATTGCTTTAATATTGCTGAGAAGTGAATCACGCTCCTTCAGGACCACCTGTTTCCTTAACCTACTCAGCAGGTAAGCAATGCAGATAACTCAGGTAGAGCTCTGAAGACAAACCCTGACTGCAGCTTTATCTCACTTTGACCGTCCTTTAGCTCGTGTGTAGTACTGGAGTGATCCCCTTAGATGTCCACACACTGCGCGGTACAGTCAATAGCTTTTCTGCTAATTCACTCCCCGAACAATCAACTCATTTAGACTCTTCTCAAGGTAATTAATGGAACTTGGTGCTCGTATGGATTCTCCTGGGCTGACCCGCTCAAAGCTGCTTCACAGATGTGGGAGTGTTGCATCAAAATAAAGAGCAACAGTGTCTCACACGTCATTTTGAAGATATGAAATCACCAGATTTTAAACAGAACTGTGCAAATGTAAGCTACACATGCAAATGATAAGATAACAAAACTAAGAGTTTACAGCTGTGATAGTGGCTCTGCGAGGCACAGTGGTGGTTTTAGCTACACGCCATCATCTGCTCTGCGTGCTCACAATAACAAGGCTAACACGCTAATGTTAAGCATGTATAATGTTTACCATTATTTATCACCTCAGTTAAGCATGTTATCATGCAACATTTGCTAACTAACACAAAGTGCAGCTGAGACTGATCGAATGTCATTCAGTTTTGCAGGTATTTCACAAGCCAAAGTATTAGACGAAGAATTTTGAGTCGAAAAGTCAGAGGATCACCAAAATGACTATGATTCATCTTGACGAGGAATACGAATAAAATCAATATCTAAGTGGGTGTCTCGGTTTCCCTATCTTACTTCACCACAGGGATGTTTAATTCTTCATAAGGCTCAGTGGCATTCCTATGCAGACAACAGAACTACAGTAGTTACACATGCGTAAGTATGATACATGAAACAAGATACTGCCAGGGATTACTAAGAACCTTATAGATAATTTAAGACGCATGCATTATGCATTAAAGATGTATGAATTATATACAGTGCATGCAGGATATATGCAGCAAAGTGTGTCTCAAAATGTTTTAATCCACTTAGTGAAGCTCATGCTGGACATGTGAGTTATGTTCACCGTATAAGTGGATCTCTGACCAAACGGGCACCAAGTACATTGTGACATTTCAACAAGGTGGTTCACATAAACTGACATCTTCTCACTGTCCCCTGCAGCTTCTACTGTACCTGCTGTAACTGGCTGAGCTGCTGTTCCCCGTCCGCCATCCCAACTTCCTCCTCGTTAATCAACATGTTGGGATTGTCGGGGCTCTACAGGGTTGTCTGTTGAATTTATGTATTCAGTAACTCACATGTGAATTTGCTGGCGGATATTTCTATGTATGCTGTGGGGGTTTGATGGTGCTCTCCATAGAATCTGCAGCATGCTGCCTGGAAATCTGCAGGGAGCAACCCAGTGAGCCAAACATGTACTACCAAATTGCAACTTTAAAGCCATTTTGCTCATAACTGCCATGACTTCATGACACGTGTGTCTCTAATGTAGCATACTTTGGGAAATGGTATTTTGAGCTTGAAACTCGGCAAGTGTTTTTGTGGGTTGGTGTGTGTCAGCGTCTGTGTGTTGCGTGTACGCAATGCAGGCTCAGCAGATTCTGGCCTTCACAGACTATTGGCTTGTACAACAGCATTACTCTCCTCTTTAATATCTTCAGTTAATGCGAGTCTCTGGCTAATTGAAAATGAACCAGTCTATGTCTCCCCGCAGAGCCTTTTAAAGCTGTTAAAGAGACACACACACACGTTCGATGCAAGACGAACATCAGAAACCTCCTACTGTATGCAAAGAATAGCTTGCTCCGGTGAATAAATCAATAAATTCTTTAGTGCAGAAGCGCTACACCAGGTGAAGCTGTGGTACTTTTATTCCATGCCAAAAAGGAACAGCTGATAAATCAGGAATATGTGGAGATAAAACCACACATAAAGCCAGTGCAGAGCGCACGTCTCCAGTGGCAGTGATTTACAGCAGGCTGTGCTAAACTGCTTACCGTCAGGAGCTGTAATGGATGCCAGCGTCTGCTCTTAATTTCTGTGGCTGGGGATAGATATTGCTACTGTTATTTTCTCCCAAAGCAATTTCACTGATGTCTCCCAAGGTACCCTACTGTGTTATATTTGAACCATATGGGCACAAAATGATGCAATTAAAAACACGCTGAAAGCCTCTAAAATTGATCACTAAGATGGGCAATTTTGGTTTCAATGTGCAGAGTAATGTTCAGAATGTCTACCGTTTCTCCTACTTTGGATCTCATGATGAGTCCCAAGAGCTGCGATAAGAAGATAGAGAAGCATTAGTAAGAGATGAGCTGGAAAATTTAGAGTAGAAAAAAAATAGATCTGGTATTATGATGAAGTGTGTTGGGATAACGGATGTAGGCTCTCAAATGTACGTAATGAAACCCCCTCCCTGTTCCTCTATTTTACACACAATTAGCCTTGTCTCTGGAATAAAACATAAAAAACTCTCTTTTTGCATTGGATGTCCCCTGGTGGTTCATGGTTCAGAAATCAGTGCTACACTGAGCATGCATATTCACGAACAGAGTTATTTACAACTTGCAGAGGCTCATGCTTTGGCAGCTCATCAGAAAAAAGGCTTACATAAGCTGCACTATACTTTATGGATGTTCTGCAACAGGTTTTTCCTCCAGATAGTGTTCCCTCCTGCCACCTGCTGTTTGTGGAGCCCATTGCAGCTTCTTGGGTGTCACTTATCCTCAAACTGGTTAGGCTTTTCCCTGCTCTCATTGAGTGCAGATATTTGCTTGTCAGAAGGAATCCAACATTCATCTGTCTACAGCAGAGGATAATACATGTAAATTGAAAAATAAAGGTCAGACGGTCCATTAATCAATTCCCAATTGTCAGTGGGACAGGAGAGAGAAGGAAAGCTGATCATGGCTCCATTCCACCATTTCCAACGGCTCTAATACCAAAAACCAGCGTAATTCGAAAGTGCACTACCAGGTAAGTGAGTGAGATAGGTTTCAACTACCTGTGCTGTTTCAAGGATGATGCAACAGAGTTTTCTATTATATGCAGGTCTCTTAAATAACCAGTAGATGGCATCAGCAGTTTAAGATTAACACTTGTGGCCACAAAGCTCACTATCAACATAGTGTATAAAAATAGCTTTTAGATTAGACATAGCCATTATAAATACTGCAACACCAAGACAGAAACAATGATATTCATCCAGCTTGCCATTTGAACATGAATGGCTGTGAGAAAAGTTGATAGCATTATTATTTTTTATGTTTTATGGTTTTGATTGTAAAATCAAAGCGGCAGCATCTCTCTCATTGCAGATACATGTTATGACACCAAAGGCAAATTAATAAATAGATTGCCACAGGAAAACAATTTTATAAACAGCCTATTTGAGTGTTTGAGTGTTTGTGTCATACCTCACCTCTGTTCTATGAGTAGATGGGGTTTAAAGGACAAACAAGATGATGCCATTTCAGTGCCCAGTTGGAACATTTCAACTCAGTGTGACTGTGGTAGAGGCTAGCATGGAATTGCAGAGAAAATAATCTTCTCTGATATTATATGTCAAACCCGGGCAAATATTTTTTCTTGATTACAATGAATGAAAAAATGAATGAATGGATGAATGAATGAATGAACAGTTAGTACAGCCAGCTTATGTGGTTTTGTAAAATGAATGAATGGCTCTTGAGGCCATCTCAGTGTGACAGGCCGGTCCACTGTGGCTGATGGCCGAGCCTTTATTTGATGGCCGTTAACTAGGTTTAGGGTATTGCCTCTCCTCCCACACCCCACTGCTGGCTGGGCTGGATGACCGCTCTTTTGCTATTTTTATCCCCGTGGTGCTGTTTCTGTTTCTCAACCAGCCAGCAGAGAGGAGAGCAGAGGTGCGGGCGTCTCTCATCATCCCCCCCCCCCCCCCCCTTCTCTCTCTCTCTCTCTCTCTCTCTCTCTCTCTCTCTCTCTCTCTCTCTCTCTCCCTTTCCAAAAATAGCCTTGAGTCGTGATCAGCTCGTCCTTGAGAGAGAGAGAGAGAGAGAGAGAGAGAGAGAGAGAGAGAGAGAGAGAGAGAGAGAGAGAGAGAGAGAGAGAGAGCGATGTATTATTGCTTAGAATCAGAGGAGGGGTTATGGATTGATACAAATAGTCACCCCCGCCAAGCCAACCCCAGCGCAGGCTGAATTAATGTGTTGCTATTTTTGGGAGCCCCGTGTTTCCAGGGGAGACCTAATGACGCAATGACGTCAATGCGGGTCAATCGCAGACTGGAGGAATTGAGTGGCTTCCATTTGGGGCTTTTGCAGTATTTCCTACAGAAAGGATGGAAACGAGTACAAAATGGAAGTGTATTTCCTCAAAAATGCATCGAAAATAGAGGTGAATCAAAATGCAGAAGTGAAAATGATCACAGTGGCATCACGTCGCCCCAACCCTTCGAGCATCAGCGATAGTAAGGGAGGTGTGTATATAAGGATGCTTTTTTTTTCCTCCTCATCCACAGCGCATCTGTGGCATGATACCTTCCAGTGACTAGCCTTTTGGAATAATATTTTCGTGAACATCTTCGTGGTGTTGATTTGATGTGATGTACACAGCCCTGGCTGTTTGTTCTTCGTATGATCTGTGTGTACGTATTGTGTTGTTTGCCCTGCGTAACACTATGCACTGTCTATCTCTCTGCAGTTAGCTACATGTGATTATACTCTGTTTTATTTGCATTTTCTGATTCTTTCTTTCTCCCAAGGGCTTTACACAATCCCGACCTATTGCAAGCGCTCGCATCTAGACGCACAGAGGTAACGAGCACCTTCTCCCTAATTAATATATAGATATTGCCCATTTATTCTTGCATTTTACATGATAATGTTCGTGTGCAATCCTTTGTCTTTACATTTCTGATCAGGGTTTGTATTGTAGTAAAAGGGATATCAGTTGTTGTAGCTCCAGATTGTGCGCGTCATGGTTGCTCGCAGCTCGGCGACCTGCCGACGCGCACAGCCAAACGTTGGTGATGCGTGGAGATTTCGTCTTTTTCCAAAACTTTGAATTCGCCTGTGGATCATCTGTTTACAGTGAAAGTTCAAAGTGTTTGTCAAGTGTTCGTGGTGTCATATCTGTGTGTTTATTTTCCACTGATTGCGAGCACATCCATCATTAGAGGAGGGTTATTTTTCAGTGGGTAGTAAGTAGGCTGCTGGCCAGGTGACGTGGGTAAAGGCAGGATGAATTTACAGTGCAACCCCTTGCTACAAGAAAAACCCCAAGAGGGATGCATGTTGCATGCAGCAAGAAGATCCTGCTTAAACACACACACACACGTACACACATTGTCGGACACATTCAGACAGACAGACGCACAAAAACACACACGCACACACACGCAAACACACGCACACGCACTTGCACACTTGCACAGTATCGTGAGAGGAAGTGGGGGGATTTTAGGGCGTTTACCGGCAGGGCTGGTGTGAGGCTTTCAGAACCATGGACAGCTCACATGGAGATGTGTGGTCCACTCTCTTGTGTTCGCACTGGCTGCAGCAGCTTTGTTTGGCACTAGCACTTCGTAAAACAGCCCAGATAACTATTTAATTTCTTTCATTGTTAAAAATTCATATTTAATAGAACACTAATACAGATATGTTATATGTTAATCAATGATAGGCTCCACACATGACATATTTTACCTTTTCCTGCAGCCATCAAGTTTTTACTATCTGGCACCTGTTTGAAAGTATGTCAGCTGTCCACTATTTGGGTAATAGGTGTATTGAAAAAATATACTTTTATAATATTCAGTTGGATAAATAATCTCTGAATATTTGTCTTCATGCAACATCTCGACTATACACCAACTTGTGGATCCAAATTTAACATCCAAACACCTAAAACCAACATTTTCCCTGTCTGGCTTTGTTCCAAACTATAATTTGATACAAAATGTATTCATATCCTCGTATCTTTTTGACTTTTCTAATTCACGAACAGTACGTCATTCTCGTCGCAAATACTGTTTTTACTTTATGTTGTGCCATTTGACATTACACCCATTCTCAGTTACTGGCTTTCTGAGGTGTAAGGCTGGAGGAATGTAAATCACAAAGAGGAATTTAAGAAGCTGCATATAAACCAGTATTTTGGTACTTTGCAACTATAATTCCTTGCATTTAGTTATGTGTACTACTTGTTTGTTTCATAAATATGCTTGATGATGATACGTTTGTGCATGTGCATTGGGTTGGGTGTATGGGATCTCTTCCTATGCAATATGTTGACCCATTTTTCCCCATTCAGTTTTTGCTGTATTTTTGGTCAATCAGTGATCATCAATATTGATAGAGTGCACACACAATGATCAATGACTGGTTTTATGCACGTTAACATCAGAGCATGATCATACATGATTGGTGTGTTCTCTCTTTAAACTCTAAATCAAGCTGAAATCAGAGACAAATACATTCATGTGGAATTGTTTATTTTGAATGTGGAATTTCTCTACTCTAAACTAAAACTTCATTTGTTCCATCCACCTGTTTCAGCACATTGAAAAAAAGAAATTCAACCAACGCAATTATGACTAAAAAAAGGAAGAAGCAACACAACAAACGTTAATTGTACAAACATTGTACAAGCTGGTGCGGACCTCTTAACAATAACCTTTTACTTTAATAAATAAACGGGGATTAATAGTGTAATCACATCCAAATAAATTGACTTCAACATGTTCACACAAAAACCTCTGAATACTATCTTAATACGTTTTTTACACTTCTTTTTTTTTTTTGTCCTACAAGAAAATGTACAACTAACAGTACGGACACTGAAGTCAATGGGATTGAAGCCTACTGGAATAGGACACACTGAAAATGTCTGCACTATTTACACATATGTTTTTCATCTTTTAAATGTGTCTGTCTTAGTCATTGTTCAACATTACAAACTAAACTGGCAAAACTAGACGTTGCTATTCTTCTTCAAAGCTTGACGTTTGGATCAAATGTATATTATATCTGAGAAATGTCAGTCCAGCAGAAGACAGAAAAAATACATGGAATCCAAAATGGGGATTGTTATATGTGACTCCCTTAATTCCTAATTTACGTTCAGTCTCATGGATCTGTAACTGTGTGTTTCAGAAGCTGGACCAACGGTGTATGATCGTCGGCCATGATGTCAGCTGAGCATTCATGTTCTTTTCAGGTCTTTTTGCGGTCTGGGCTTGCTGTCAAATGACTATCCAGGAAGCCCTTACCCCAAAAAGCATCTGCAAGGGACCCTTACGTCAAGGAAGATTTGCAGAGCATTCGCTCTTGACACTTGAGCTCACTGTATGTATTCTGTAGCCCTTTTTTTTAATGTGTGCTTCAACTGATGAGTGTATACAATTTGTGAATTGGAGTTGACTTTTACATTCAACAAAAGTATGTGAGGTTTAAGTCGTCAAAAAAAATGATACCTGCCAGTAACTGGTTTAAATGTTTATCCGAGATGTAAATCATTCCATGGTTTGGTTGGTTTCACTGAAAACCAGCAGGTTTCTGTTTCCTCAGCATCAGAATTGAGAAGCACTACTCCAATTCTAAATGCATCTGGAGCACCACATACTTCTTCCAGAAGGTGGCAGCATTGCTTAAATTGGTTTGTCTATAAGGAAATCTGATTTAAAGCCACACACCAAAACAAATCCATGGACACGTGAACAGTTAAGATGATGATCATGATGGTGATGATGGCGTCCTTGTGTGTAGCATATATAAGGGTGTAAACCAATATATAACTTAACAATCCACTTTACTTATTTGTGATTACAAAACTTTGATGGAATGGAGTTGTAACATCTGTCTTTTATACATTTCTTTGGCTGTATATGTGTGTAAAACTATTTTACATTTTAAAATCTAATCTGAATCTAAAGTGAATGAGAAGTTGTTGTCTCCACCAGAACTTTAGCAACTTAAACAACGTTGCATTGGTGAAGTAAGTGAATTATGAGCTCCTTTGAACACGTCTCGTCACAATAAACCATTTATTCCAACATGTGTCATTTCCTATTTGTTACTCATTTCTAAAGCAATCCACATTTCATGGGCCAATAAGTTCTTTGGTTAACAGGATAAAAGCATGATCAGGTGCAAGCCAATTGATTCACCATTTCAAGAGGAGTGATGCAATTGTTTCCAGTCCAACACACGTAAATACATGATTCAACCATTCTTCATCCATTGATCCAGCTTTCTGTCTCATACATTTCCTCGTAATTTTCTGTTAAGACGAAAAAATAAGAGAAGTGAACTCCGGATGCACCAAGCGTTCTTAACCATCCAAATCTGCTTTACCTAGATGTGCTATATGATGAAACCCACTGTATCATAAATTGGAGTATTTGTATAAGTAACGTCCCCTAAACTCTATTTAAGGGCTGTGCTGGTGTTGTGCCATGTGCAAATTCTCTGCCACATGCCAATTGAAGAAATGCGGCCCAAAAAAAGGGCTGTTAGAAGAACTCTGGCAGTGGTGAAATCGAGGTACTGTTAAATAAATTCAAACATAGTAAAAATGTGATTTTCCAGAACATCACTACTGGTGTCACAGGAAAATCTAAAAACATCTAAGATATGTAAGTCATTTAGAAGCTGAACACATGCAATATATATGTCCAAGGTGTTCAGTCTTCTTTGGGATAAATGGAACAAAGATTTTTCTTTAGCCCACAATGTAATCATCATAATCACTCTAAAACATATAATAAACTAAATTTGATTATCTGATATTCATGTTTATTATTATGTTCCTCATATATAAAACTTATGTTCCTTGCGAACAATTTGTGGACTGTGAAAACAAAAGTTTCTTTCTATCTTGGGAAGATCGCTCTCCACCACTCGCACACTTTTCTCTTACCTCAGAGAAGATGAATAATTAATAATAAAACATTGGTGAGTCCCAGAAATCAATTGGTACTAACTAAATAAGAACAAATTGTGGATACGAAGAAAGTAAAAGTAAATGTGTTTGTATTTGAGACACACTGTCACTCTCCAACAACAAAAGTACAACCAATCCTTTTCTAATGTCCTCATGTCGACCATACATCTGATCTCTTTATGATGATGCTGGAGGTTTTTTCACCTGCATTCGGTCTGTCAGATTTCTTTTTCTAATCTTATGTGAAATTGTTAAAGTCCCCCTTGTCTCAAAAATATGTTGCTACTTCTCTTGTTACTTATTGTTACTTCACTTGAACTTTACGGTGCAGATATGTGTGTGCAGAGTTTGACACTAGAAGATCGCGTTTCATATTAAACTGCTGAAGAGGGGAAAGTTTCTCTGACCTTAAATATCAGTTTAAGGCATGGAGGTTGTGACATCACAACTACAGTTATGGATCAAAATGCAACCTAAACAATTGTGGTGTGGAAACTTGAAGAGACTTTTGTCCAGCAGGTAAACTTCTGAAATATTTGCATTTTCATAGATTCTGAAGTTTTAATGACAGTGAAGTAATGTGATGTGACATAATGTTACATGTCTGACTCGTTATGTATTAAAACATGTCAGGAGGGGATCTCTAAAGGAAGGAGTGTCAACGGCATCAACAAAATCATATCCAAACAACAGAGGTCTAATTAACTATAAGCAAACAAATCAAATAACAAAATCAGAAATTCTCTTTTGTTATACTTATTTTTACCAAGTCTCTAAAACTCTGTAGATTTTCTGAAGATCTGCAATCCGTAAGACTGAGTTTTTAGAAATGTAGTAATTAGTAATTAGAAGCTCAGCAGTTGCCTCTTTGAAACCCCTCTGAGGTATGAACCCCAGAGAAACCTCATTTCAAAAAGGGGATTTTGTTTTCCTGCTCAGTCTTGAATCTCATATTCCAAGAGATAAGATGAGGGGATGTTCCTGTTGTATCTCAGGTTGCAGGCAAAGTTGTTGCTTCCTTCATCTGTTATTCAAGCTGTCTTCAGGAAATACATAACATCAGCCATCAACCATTCACAGATATAAAAAGGGATAGATGATGAAAATGGATAATGTTTTTCGGACCTGATACACTCACATATTGACGGATCAGACACAGAAAACTGTTTGAACTAAGCTTAAACTATATGGAGCCAGTTCCCATCCGTTTAGGTGACATTAAAGCAGAAAGGAGTGTTTTATCCTCAGTGCATTCCACCAGTGTGACCCCCATGAGGGAGAAGCACAAAGTATCCATTCAAGTCCATGACACAAACATAATCAATGATATGTGTAATAAAATAGCTATAGCAATAGAAAAGCTTTGTTTAGGTCAGATCCCTTGTCCATGGGGCTTGATTCTCTGTCAGGAGTCATTTGAAGTATTTCATCCATTGGGTTCAGGAAAGAAAAAACAAAAGTTCTAGCAGTCCATCCACATGTTGAAAAGGAAACAGATTACAATGAAGATATTAAGCAAGCTGTTTCCCATCCTAACTGTCAGTCAAACACTCACTCAATTTCACATGAGGTGAAAGTGTAAAATCAAAGCCCTTCTTATTCAAGGAGATTCTCTTTATCACAGAAAGTTATAACTCTCAATAAACAGGGCCTTTGTGGGTCACCTGCAATAAAAAGTTGTATTGTGTTTATCAGGACTAGTGTCGGACTACTTCCCGTTGTTGTAGTTGTGTTGTGTGACTTCAGTACTTTCTCTTCACCACTCTTTTCCTTCTCTGGAATGAAGTCAAACATATTGAGTAAAGATGGACCAGTTGCTAAGATTCCATGACATGTTAAACATTTGTGTTAATGATGAGTACAGGCTTAACAGACCTCACACATCCAAAGTGTTGCAAAGGAAAAAGAAAAATAGCATAATTCCGATAAATTCCAGCTTTTATTTATTTTTCAATATCCCCGCAGTCCCCTCCCTCCCACCCTCAGGGGAGCTGGAACAATGTTAACACTCGAGCCCTGAACAAACAGAGATAACCTTTCCAATAGTCTCTGGATGATTCTCAAACAGTACCTGCTGTTGTAGACATTGTGTCGAAGTGATTATGCAAAACTTTCTACGTCATAGTTTTGATGCCAGATCTTTACTGCATTCTCTCCGTATAGGATATTTGAGAATGAATTAATAGTTACAATAAGGGCACAGCATCCTATAGCACAAAAATAATGGTTTATTAGTTGTGTAGTGATAAATCAACTCCTACTCTTGAATTGAAATACATAAAAAAGAATCAGTGACAGTAACGTTTACACTGAGGGGCTCTGACTGGCTGCAATGGGATTACTGTAATCGTGTTACAAATGTTTTATTCAACATCCACAGAAATGCTGGGAAAGAGCATCAGTCAGATGACCTCTAAAATCTATTGGACCTTGCATAACACGTCACTACTTATAGTCTTCATGAATTCACTCAGGTGTTTTAACTCTTTTTACTCTCGTAACCCTTTGTAATAGGTTGCTTTTGTTAGTATATGTAGCCTTTAAATTATAAAACCTGCCAGTGTTGCTTAACATGTTAAAGCTGTTGCTTGCTGGGACTGAACATTTTTGCAGAGCTCCGACTCATTCTGACCCACCCCCTCAAAGAAAAGCTGATTCAGGTATTTTCAGACCAGTTTTATGGTGCTAACGTCACACATGTGTCTGGGGGTGAAAGCAACATATCTTCGTGAATGGTAGCACATGCACTAAATCCGAATTCCCGTCATTCCTGTGAATCATCCAGCCAGGTCCTGCTGAGTGGAATTACTGGTTTCCATGCTGCATCTGGACAAGTAATGTGATATTGTTTAAGGCCTATTGCCATGGCTCAATCAACAGTGCTATTAAAGCGTGCAGGTCGGAAACACGTTGTTAACCTTTTGGTCTGTGTATTACTCTACGTCAGGGGTGTCAAACTCATTTTAGTTCAGGGGCCACATACAACACAATTTGATCTCAAGTGGGCCGGACCAGTAAAATCAGAGCATAATAACCTATAAATAACTTCAAATGTCCCCCTTCGTTTTAATGCAAAAAAAGTGCACGTACATTCTGAAAATGTTAAAGTTTTATCTTTTTACAAAACATGAACAACCTGAAATTTCTTAAGAAGAAAACGTGCAATTTCAACAATATTGTGCCTCAGTTGATCATTTACACATGTGCATTACAACTTACAGATCACAGTGTGTCTACAAAGGCACAAAACATTTTGTCACGGGTATCTGGAACAGTATTTTACTTTATGATCAAAACAACTAATTTTTACACTTTTCAAAGTCATCCCGCGGGCCGTTTTGGACCCTCTGTCGGGCCAGTTTTGGCCCCCGGGCCTCATGTTTGACACCCCTGCTCTACGTCATTCACTGTGAAAGTAATTACAGCCCTTCTGCTAACCATAAAGGGTCAATGGATACAGTCTTCTGAAGATGTGACTCATATGCTCTCATAAGTCATGTGATACACAGTGCTCATGGATTATTAATGAAGCCTTGCAGCATCCTTCTGTCATGCTCCAGGAGGTGACTTCTTGTCCTGCAGCGATGCAGTCTGATTGATCCCAGATGATCCAAGGGACAAGATACATCCACACATAATACTCTGGAAGCACAAAGTTGTTTGCTGCAGCTGTGGTTTTTAATGTAGCCACAAAAGTACAAATGTGTATCTTCTCAGTTTGGAACTAATTAGAGCATGCTGAGAACCGTGGGCTCTATAAACAGATTCATAAAGTAACTCATAAGAAACTCTGTCTGGCGAAGAGGAAATACCTTTGACTCACCCTATGAGCAGTAGTGTTCTGCTAAATTATCTGATTCAAAAAGGCAGAAACATTTTGACTAATCTTTGAAGTCAAAACGATAACTCCACAGCTACGTCAGATCCATCTGAAATATAAAGATGACGGCCCTGTTCCACAAACAAGTATTAATAATGTGTACTGTGGGGTCAAATAAATAACAACATTAAATGCTAGTCTTAACCAAGTCAAGACTGACCATCTACATTATGGTAAAAATGTCCTGGAAACTGTCATGTCAAATCTTGGCAGGCAAAATCCTGGTTTAACAATAGTGATATTAACAGTCAGCTTTTATTCATCCCAGATGTCAGGAAAAATGTTTGCGTGTGATGAAACCTGTTGATGGCAAGAGAACTCCCTAAACCCCAAGGGGACAGCTCTGACAAAACAGAAAAAAGAAAGAAATTGGAAACCATCCATCCAATTATATCATTCCTTCATGTTTTTCTTCATGAATAATAAACGATTCCTGTTGAAAAGTGGGATACTGTCACCCGTCTACTTCCCAGAAATATCTATTTTAGTATGTATTTTTCCCAACGCTTTTCAGATCCTATCGCAGTTCTGTTTATTCTGCTCAAAATGTGGGAATGACTGCTTGTTAATAGTTTTATGAGACCTGTGTGTGTGTGTGTGTGTGTGTGTGTGTGTGTGTGTGTGTGTGTGTGTGTGTGTGTGTGTGTGTGTGTGTGTGTGTTTGTTTGTGTGTGTCCTGCATGAGACATTTAACAGTTTGCAGGATTTACTGTAAATTACCTTGAGAGGAAACTGAAATTACCATTAAGGTTTTGTTCCCTGTGGATGCACGCCTCCCTCTAACACATACAGATTATTGCCCTCTCTGACTTCTTTTAACTTCGGAGAAACAGAAACTTGCTCAGCATATCCATTCCCCTCCTTCTTCCAGTGGAGTAACAACAGACATCTGCTTCCAGAAATATCCACTTTTCCGAAAAAGGGCATTGAGCTAATTTAGCAGAAAGAAATGGAATGGTAGGGAAATGTGGACTTGAATTCTGTGTGAGAAATCTATGAAGACAGAAGGCATACATTAGAAACATCTGGCATCTATTTTAATGCGACATAACAATGGTATTGTTGTTCATTGGAAGACTTCCTCAATGCAGCAGAACTTAATTTAATACATTTGAATAACATGTTTATGTATGATGGTAATCTTAAATGAAAGACAAACACTCAATTCAAGCCAATTTTGTTAATGAGCACCAAGGCTGAAAAGGTTTTCTTGTAATCATATGGATAACAGTGATGTTCAGTTTTAGAATCCTTGGTAGTGTGCATTAATACTGTGCCTGAGTGATTGTGTGTGTCTTTAAAACGTGAAACATCTCATTTGTAGGGGTTTTGCAACCCACATTAGGTCATGTTATCAAAATGTATTGCCAAGTACTTATCACAACCCCTTGGTGGGTATCTATCACCTACAAACTGGTGTGCTTTGCTTAATGCATTTGGAGAAAATGTAAATGTGACTGTATGAAAATTTGACATTTCAAGATTGTCCTTTTTTTGTTAAAGCTAAAACAATGTGGAACACTTTCTCATAGTATGTGTGAATTGTATGTGAGTAGAGAAGATGACTCAGATAATGTACAGTACCAGTCAAAGGTTTGGACACACTTTCTCATTCAGTTGAATGACAAAGTGTGTCCAAACTTTTAACTTTTGACCAAATGTTTTATCAACTATTTAAACATTCTCTGATATTTGATAGCCAGCGATACAATCATAGTGAACTCTGTGTATACCAGACAGAAGAAAAGCCGTGTCATACTTCTACTGCTGTTGGGTTTTTATTGTTTTAGTTCTTTATTTTCTGCTACTGTACATGGGTGCTTTGACACACTGTGTAATCGGACGTCCGAAAAACAATATTGACATAACTGTTGGAATTATGCAATGTTTAGAGAGAGCAGTGAAGATAAGTGAGGATATAGCATATGGCATTTTAATCAGTCTAACTGCAAAAGTTTTTTTCTTTCACAAAATTAGAAACATTGTCGTAATTGTAATCTGTAAACTCCAGGATATCAGTATCCTAAAGTTAACACAGGCTCATAGGGGTGCACCTCTAGAATTGATCAAATTGTTTGTGTAAATGTTTGCCCGGTGACTCAAAGTTGTCACAACGTAGTAACCCAAAAATGTACTTCCAACTTTTCTCCCGTCTCCTGCAGTAGCACCAGGGGGAGGCCGGGGTATGAGGTGGGGAGAGGTGTAAGTGAGGGGGTGGATGAGGGTGGAACGGGTGGAGTGAGGTGAGTAAGAGATGAGTCAACAGTCATCCACTATAAGACCTCCTGATGGAGCCTAACAGGGGCATACACACAGACATCCAGCCGAGGTAAGATCAACTCTCCTCTCCATCTCCTTCACTCACGCTTCAACTCTTCCATGTGTGTTTCACTGTCTGTAGTCACAGTCACATTTGGTCTCTCACCATTTATCATGTGTAAACAGATAACATTACTTTATCTTTAAAAGCTGGATTTATTTGTAAAATTGTGACAGTTGAGGTGTTGTTTTTAAAGAAATGCTTGTTGCTTATACGAATGTGTGTCTCGTAGCTGATGTTTTTTTATGAGCTTACCCCTCCATCTATTCCTCACAGAGCACGTAGCAGAGGTTTGGAAAACAGGGGGTTGAGAATAATAGCGTTAGCCAAAGTCAGTGATCTTTGTACCTTTTACACAGTCACAGGAATTAACAGGTGTCTCTATCACAAATATTTGCTGCCATAACCAAACATATTGATTAAATTACTGAAAGGAAACATGTGTTTAAGAAAAACATGATGACGTGTCGACATGAACTCACGTCTGCTGTCTTAGATGAAACAATGGGGAAACAGCAAGTGAAAGATGGATAAACATGGAAAGGAAGAATAACCTATATAATCTTCTCCTCCTAGGAATACCAGTGCATTTCTGAATTCGGTACATCCAGAGAAATATGGACTACACTTTGGCCCTCCTGTTTTCTCTGCTGCACGTTTTAAGTGTGGGTACAGCTGCTCCTCTGCCAGTGGAAGTAGTGAACATGAAATCAAAAGTGAAATTGCTGGCCGAACAGCTGGTGGTCAGGCTGAACAAAAACTTCCAGGTAATATGTTTGGTTCTGTTTGTGGCAACGCCAAATCTAAAAGGTTTACAAAAGTTTTTTTGACTGAATCGTGTTCTCTCTCTCTCTCGCTTGCAGGTCCCCGTCGGTCTGACGCTCAATCCACCTGTTGATGATCTGGATGGACTTGCCTTCATAGTGACCGTGTTGGAGGATTATAACAGCCTGATCCCTGACAACTTTAGCGGGGTCTCCCAGATCAAGTTTGACATCTCTTCGCTGACGGGTTTCCTCGAACAGTGGAAGAAGGGGCACTGCAGTGAGCAGCGGGCAAAACCTTCACTGCCAGAGCCGCTGCAAGAGCTACAGAGTAGAAAAGAGTTCATTCACACTGTGAGCATCGAGGCTCTCATGAGAGTAAAGGAGTTCCTCAATCTGCTGCTGAAAAATCTGGATAATCTTGAGACTTGCTGAATGACGTACATTGGAACCAATATTTGTAAATTGCTGGCCTACTTTTTGGACATTTTGCATCAGTGATGTCTGAATGTTGAACTTTTGTAATGTGCTTTGAAGGAAATGTATTCTTGAACATGAACTTATTTATATACATATGTATTTATTTATATGCTTTAGAAAATATGTATTTTATAACAGTCTTCTCATCAGGATTTTTTATTGTCCACAGGATTGTTTCTATGCAAACTGATCTATGCTTTGCAGAGCTGTGAAAAACGTGTACCGGAGTATTAATTCAGTTGTGGTGCTGAATCAGCTGTTAGAGGACATGTCACAGTAAGCAGTGACCTTATCCCTTGGAAATTCAGATAGAAACTGGCCAAGAATAACAGATGTGTATGCATGAGAACTATAAGGACAGGAAGGGCAAAGGTAACTTTCATTTCAGTGCAATATCATCCACTCTTCCAAAAACTGTTATTTATATCTGTAGGTGATGTTTTATACATTTGTGTACAGAATTTTTTTTATTATTGAATTCAAACTGAATAAATATTTAACACAAGTATGTATTGCAATGTGCAAATGTGTTACTGAGAAAGTTGAGAGATCAATCAAAATAAAGTGAAAAAGGCACATAGGCCAGGTAAACAGTGTCATTAGTGGGTGTTCAGCTCTTGCTACACTTGTACTCAAGGTTCATGAGTGGGAAGTATTTATCCAGAGCCATCAGTTTATGATTAACTCCCGTTTAAAGCTATTGAAACAGTTACTGAAGGAAACTAGTCATAATAAACACATCTGTGAAGCCAAACTATATGGACTTCCTAATAAAAAGACAACAACAAACAAATTCAAGGGTTTTTAATATATTTTCATAAAAAGCCAAGTTCATGAAAACACATCTATCCTTAGAATAATCCGTTTGTTTAAGTAGTAAAAGACAAGCATGAGTATGGATTACAGAAATGCAGGAACAGGATGAATGAAGTCAAGTGACAGTAAAGGTTCACACATGGCATCATATAGTGTACAGCAAACTCCAAACACCAAACTAATTATGAGAACCATTGTACTCATTTTAAAACCTCAGGCTGTCGAATGTAGAGGACCTTTGTTGTGGGAGACTTAGACACTTAAGATTCAAACACACTTTCTCATTCACACTCACACACAGACAAACACATACAGACAAGCACATACACACAGCATTAACTATCAAACCACTTGTTTCTTTTGACATTGGTGTGCTTGTCACTGTTGCCCATCAGTTTCTTCTTGTACTGCTCCACCAGGCTGTCGAAGTGGTCACTGCCCCTTCTCTTAAAGTTCTTCTTTGGCATATTAACCTTCTGGAAAACAAAATAAAAAACAGTCATGAAGCGTTAACAGGTCACACATTTTAATTGTTAACAATTCTACCTGCCATACCTTTGTTTGATTGTTAATGCTTGATTTAATAAGAAACATTTCAATGATTTGTCAAAATTGCTTTTTGAAAAGAGCCGATTAACTTTTAAAAAGTACAAACATAATTAAAGGGCTGGTTCACTCAAGAAAACCCAAGATTACAAATAAGCATATACAACACAATATGTATAAACCTGGTTTCTGGGCTGTGTTGGCTTCTCCATTTGTTGTCTTTGACGCTCTTTCCTGTTGGATCCAGGCTTTGCTTTCTTGGGCGGCGGCGCCTGCTGCTTTCCTTTATCACGCATTCTGCAAAAGGATAATTCACAATCTGTAACTTAAGCATGATGCCCACTGTTGAGCCTTAGTCAGGTTTCAGTCAGTCAATGTCTTTGAAGACTTTTTAAAGGATTGATTATTGTTTTTGAGTGGACCCCAGGAAGACAGAGGGATCCTAATAACGAATACAACAGGCAGGAAGTGTAGTACCAATGTCAAAATGGCCAAAGCACTTTTTCTCAAGTTAAAAAATATGTAAAGCGATCCAGCTCTGCTTATAATGAGAGTAGAGCTAGATCATTTTAATATCATTTTATAAGCTGGTTTTTCTGGTGGTTTCTTTGCATCTGCTTGTCTAATTGTTCTAAAGATTCTCAATACTTTTATGCATATCCTGAAAATGTAAGTGTAGGGAAATGTGCTGTCAAGATGTATCTGCTTAAGGACTAAGTGAGACACAGTGCATTGTAAACAGGAGACTAGTAAAGGTATGAAGAACTGTACCTGATCTTAGGCCCCCGATGGGAAGGGAAGTTTAGAACAGACTTTCGTTTCTTCCCGTTCTTCAAATCTACATGCTCGACCTCAGGCTTGGTCTGGAAGCCCGAATAGCGTTTGTCTTGCTTCTGGATTTGAGGAGCTGATAAACAGAAGAAAGTTGTCAGGGATAAAAAAAATAAGTTCAGTGTGTCAAGTGTAATATGGTTTCTCCACAGCACTACTGTTTCTGTGTTGTGACAGGAAAAAAGCAACGCACTTGAGCCCATCTGCTTTAGACCCTCATGTCCATGCTCTGAAATGCGAAAGAACATAAATACAGAAATAATATTGTCATACCACTCTCGTTTCCTGTCTGCGCTGATGAAGACTGTGCTTCATTTACACCTTTCCAGGGTCCTTTTCCAGCTCCGGCTGTCTGGGTCTGAGGTTTCGCTCCTGCTTTAAAGGGATGATTTTGGAGGAATTCCTGCAAAGACATCAACAAAGGGTTACTTCCAATAAACTTTTCTCAATTCGAATGAGGAACCTGAGTTGTAACTGTCACACAAATTGATACAAACGCACCTTGTTTCTTTGTTGTCGCATTTCTTTTATCTTAAGTTTCCTTGTATCCTCGAGGGAGAACTCAACGATAGGTCTCTGCATGATGACATCAAAATATAATCCAGTGTGCCAAACAAACAAACAAAACGTCTAAAAATGTTACGGGTAAATAAATACAGTGGCAACAAAGCAAAAACAAAGCTCCTTGAAAACGCACCGATAATGTCAGCACTTAAGTACAAAAACATACCTTGTGTGAGCCGAAGATGTCGGGGTTGTTGTTGAGGTAACGAAGTGTGCTGAGAGCATGTTCATGTTCCTGGAACTGGACAAAGCCATAACCTAACGATTGTCCCCTCACCTGACCCTTCTCTGGCTTCATGTCATACATCACCCGACACTAAGAGGAGAAACACGAGGTACACAGACGCAGGATGAACAACAATGACAACACCACCCCCTACTGGGCACACAGGCAATGTTTTTAATTCTATGACGGCCAACATTCAAAAACACTACTCGCACAAAATAATCTCCAGAAATGTTTTTACAAAGCTGCAAATGAGCGATTCTACCAGTCTTGTTTCTCACCTCTGGGATGCGTGCTCCCTTTTTTCCTTTTAATGCTTGGAGGCAGAGCACTCTGAGTTTTTTATCGTCCACTGACTTGGGCAGGTTATGGACGCACAGACGAGTCTTTGACACAAACACATTTATGCTCCGAAGCCTGGTCTTCTTTACTTCTTCAAACTAAAAGGGAAATAGACAACACCAGATACATGCGTCAAGATAGTAGTAATTTGAGAGATGAGTGTAAGATAAACTATTCTGCATTAAAAGTCAATCTGCAATTAGAAACGTCTTAAGAAAAAGGTTAATGAAAAATGAACTCACTCGGTTTCTTTTGACCATGTCTGCTTCAGGAACACCCTCTCCAGCCTTGGTTCCAGCACGGATCACTGTGTATACAGTATGAGAACAGATTTAGAGGCAATTCCAAAAAGGAAATGTGACAACCTAAGTCTATTTCAATACTTTCATAGGGACCTCACAAGACAGACACTTTGCTTTCCTTAGTTAGGTCAAATCTGCATGAAGCGGGACCTTTATTATTGACAGTGAATCAAGTAACTCCGTGTAGAAGGTGAAAGGGTTACTAGTAGAGTGAGAGAACTGACAGGTGACAAAGAAGAAGAAAAGAGCAGCATGAAATGGGTTTACTCACATCCCTCTCTGGCCAGGTACAGGTTCCTGGTGCCTGTTTCTACTTTCACTTTGTCGTCTTTCAGCTTCGAAGCATCCTCTCTGGTCACTGCTGCCACAATCAACAGCTTTCGGCCATCTATGCGGACACCACCATTCTGCAACAAATAACCCAATGTTACAACAAGACAGCTATGTCAACTCATTGCACAAAACAGGACAACAGATGATGCAGTCATTCAAAAAAAAGTAGATAGAGGGGATATTTAGAGTCAATTATTCAGAATGGATTACCTCCGCCTCATCCTGCGCTGCAGCTATGCATTTGTCTGCTGCCTCTTTAGTCTTAAACTGAGTAAATGCACAACCTGGTAAAACAACAAACCCAAATTAAGTCAAATCAACAGGTTCACTAAAACAACAAAGACAAGAGTGTTTCATCAAAGCACCGTCGACTGACCTTTTGAATGTCCTGTATCTGGGTGGAGCACAATCTTAATGTAATTAAGCTCTCCGTACTTTAGGAGAACTTCCTCAAGACCCTCTTCCTCCGTGTCAAAGGACAGGTTCCTGTACCAGCCAGGAGTAAGATTGAACAAAGATAGCGGTAAGATGATCGCTGAGTTTAAATGTGTGGATAATATGAGGATGAAAAGAATGGAGCAGAAGGCAGGCTTAAGATTAAGAAGTGAGATGAATTGCAAACCTGATGAAAATTGTTCTGCCCTCTTTCACATCTGAAGGGAGAAGTTTCTTTGATTTTCTCTTTTTAGCTAGAGATAAAAGTAGCAGACAAGGAGTGTCAAAATCACATTTTCATGTACATTTTATTTAAATTACAATCAAACAGACGCAGAGAATTGATACCTGATTCTTCATCGTCGTCATCATCGTCGTCGTCCTCATCATCATCAGTCGTCCTCATCTTGATCATCATCTGAACCAATGCTACTCTTATTGTCGTCATCTTCTCCCTCCTGGGACACATCATCATCATCATCATCCTCCTCCTCCTCCTCCTCCTCCTCACTATCATCTTCATCATCAGATTGGAATTCCTCCACCTGCTGCACTGCTGGTTTGGAAGTGACTCTGAAAAATTCACAAAATATTCATCCGGTTAAGTTAACAAGCTTCAAAAACCTGGAGAAATAAAAAAAAAACACAGGTTTACATATTTGAGGTTCACACTTTTTCTTCTCAGGTGCTGCTTGTGGCTTTTCTTCTTCCTCATCTTCAGTGTCACTCTTTGTGTCTGACGGTTTCGCAGTTGCCTCAGTATTCTTATTTCCTAATTAGGTAAACAAAACAGTTATAAGTATTAATATCTTTATTTTAATGTAGACGTATCTTCTAATGAATATCAGGAGACAATGCTTATCTTATCATTTTTAATGTGTAGTGTATAATAAACTGACAAATAGTTGCTTAACTTTGCAGATCAAAAATGTGGAATGTTACCTGCACTTGAGGACGGCTGTGTGGCGATAAACTTGTCCTTCGGGACAGCCCAGTCAATTGCTACCTGCCGACCTGTGAATGAAAAAATATCATTTACAAATGCAGTCACATGATACAGACTAAATAAAAGTTAATTTCCCAAAATAAGATGTCAACAGTGACAAGTATTCTCTCAGAACAGCAATGTAAGCGTCTTACTCACTAACCTTTTATTTCCTTCAGGTTCATAGCATTAAGCGCTTTCGCTGCCTCAGACACATTTTTAAAAAGGACAAACGCAAATCCTCGCATCTTCCCATCTATACAAAGAACAAAACAAAATCAATCAATCTACTCAAGGGCCACACAAAACAGTCAACAGGTTGTTTGACTTATTTGTGCAACTAGTTACCAGGTTTGAGGGGAATTTTGGCCTCAAGGACGGTTCCAAACTTAGAAAAAACTTCTTTCAGATCATCTTCCGAGCACTGTAACACAAGAAATGTCAAATGTTACAGATCTAAGCAATGAGTGTACCACTTTAACAGCAGCTATGCAACTGAAGTTCAGAGGATGGATCACAGTATGCTCGTCAGTCGCTGTATTCCACGACCAAAGTATACTATACCTTAAAACTAAGGTTCCTTATGATGAGTCTCGATTTCAAATTAGTTTTCCTGAAGCCTTTGGATTTCTGTTCATTTTCTTTCGGTGCTGCAGCTGGCTCTGGAGGTGCTAAACGACAGACATGAACAAGGTTATCAAGTAGACATGCCGTGAGAGCTCGCGCAGTTGCTCGTTTATTGACCTTTATACACACCTGTTTTCCTTTTATCTTTTATTTTCTTCTTCGCCAGTGATATAGAAAGCTTCTTCCCGTCGTATTCTTTTACTTCTTTCAATGCTCGCTGTCCATCTTCCTCCATTGAATATGTGACATAGCCGAATCCCCGACATTTGTCTATGCCTAGTATATAAATACAGATTAGTTATTCATGTTTACATTTACAATTGTACTGCGACTATTTAGTATTTGTTCTTTACGTTTACATCCCCGAAAGTCAGTCTGTAAGAGCTGACGTTAACGTATCGTTATCTCCAGTTGGAGTACGTTTTCTCGTTAAATATCATTTGTTAAAGGCCCCAAATAAATGACAGTAACAACATTACCTTTCTCTTTGACGACAAAGCATTGCTTTACCGGACCAATTTCAGAGAATATTTCCTCTAGTCGTTCATTTGAAGCTGAAGCTGGTAGCGAACCAACGAATAACGTGAGCGCTGGCATGGCTCTCTGCTGCCGAGCTAGCGTTAGCTGTTAGCTCGCTAATGTTAGCCTCTCTGGCTCGGTAACAACTCACAACCTGATGTCTAATCTGTTAAAAATCCCGCTTTGGGTGTTAATATCAAACTACTCGACGTCACAAGAATCGGCTAGATGAATACATGCTCCCAGAACTGTTTAACTTGAACACCACTAGCTTCCACATTAAGTCGCATGTTTACATATGTGGGCAGCCATCGTGGAAATCTACCGGAACCTGACCTCGAACATACACTTCTCCCGTGTGCTTGCAGAAAGCCCGCCGCCTACCGTCCCGGAGGTTTACACGTTGCACTCATGCTCCCAGTTATTTATTCAGTTATTTATGTACTTTATTTAGCTATGGATGTATGTATGCACGATAAATAGTAATGGTACTTCAACACTTTATGGCATAGCATTGCCCTCAGGTAACAAACTACATTGTTGGACCTCACACCGCCCCTTTATATTTTTTAAATAAATAAAAATATATAATATCACCAGACATGTGTGTTCAATTAAATGAGGGGCTAAAGTGGTTGTGACCTTTTGTCTGGGGGTGGAGCAGTCAGGAAGCAAAGCTGCATTGCAGTGCCATCAATCGGTACGATAAATATCACTTTTTAACATGTTTAAATTGTAATCATTTTTTAATATGCATGAGCATGTAAAGAAGTGTTTGATTGTTTAAATAATTATTGTGTTTTTATTTATATACTTTTTTTGTTTGTTTGTTGTATGGAGATGTGCCTGGATGAATAATTTTGACTGTGGCAGTGGGGTGTGGTTAGGGCGCCGGCTGCTGGGGAGAGACAGGAGTGTCCCAGCTGGAGGCCAGACAGCTGAACAGAATCAGGTAATCAGTCACATAATAAATGCATGGTGATGGCCTGGTTCTGTTCTCTTGCAGTGGACTGAGTTCCAGAGTAGACGGAGATCCCTCCTTGAGCCACGACGCAACGCCGCAGGACAGCCGGAGAGCAGCAGAGCGCAGAGCCGCGGACAGGAGAGCGACCTGTCAGTTGTGACTGGAAAGTATCATTAACTGTGTGAGCCGGAAGGCAGTGGAAAATAAAGCTGTGTGTGACACTACACTTCTACTCTGTTATCCTTATACCTGACTGTGGACAAGAGTCTCCACAATGACCATAGTCCAGTTGTTCTTACTCAACCATCAACAAACAAAGACATTATGATGGATATATTATCATGGATCCCCAAGCTCCCTAAACATGGGGTGAAATTATTCCCCCAAAAACAAAAAGTCATGCCATAGAAGGTTAATTCCAGAAAGGAAATTGCAGTGTTACAGCATATTCCTTGCATAAACCACAACACACTAATGAGGAAGGTAAGAAGCAAGTACAAAGTGAAGGAACACATTTATAATAACAAAAAATAGAATAGAAAATGTTGACAACTTTTTTTTGCACGAAACAGAAATACACACAATGTTATGAGACACAAAGCTTTACAATATAAGAGGCACATGTTCCAAGAACAACCTTCAGCAGACATTTCATTCATTAAATAAATTGTTACTAGCTGCTTTGGTAGTTTGTCAAGCAATCGTCATTTATACAGGTTTACCACTGAGGCTCATTATGCCATCTCTGTCTCAACAGCCATATACTCTCCTGGATGTATTATAGTGTTTTCATACAGTGGTGTATCAGCCCTGTCAACAAACACCAACATGTCAGTGGTAGACCATCAAAAAGTATTTGGAGTTGTTTTTGTAAATATGCTGTGAAGTGATGAACATATGTTTTGTCTTAGAGAAAGTAGCATTCTTTGAGTAGCCTATACGTATTATTAAGAGTAGGTACCATAGATATAATTTCTGACTATTTATGACCTCTATAGTGTTATGTTTACCCGTCTGAAGATCCCAATTAACTCAATCTTCCTGTTCGCCTACAAAAGGTTCTTCCTCCACCTTCCTCATTCTCTCTCGCTAACCACTTTGCAAGCTCCTTGTTTTGAATTAGATTATTATTATTTTGCTTCCCTCCATTGGCTGGTTTAACTAGTTACCTGCCAGCTTTCATTTCCCTGTATTCACTGTCACATAGCCAATATGAGAAATATAAGTGTACAACTTTAATATGCGACTTATTCAAAGCAGAAATGCAGCAAGTTTACCTTCTGAGATGATAGCACAATCAACCATAAATTAATGTTAAAGCCACACAAGCTTTAACATTCATCTAACAAAGAGCACTGTCCCTTGACAGACAAATGAAGGGTAAAGAACTAAGTTTCTTCTGGAAAAGACACACCCACAGAAACAGAAAATATACAATCCTGTATGAATGTTGTCTGCTATACTGTACAATTCACATTATGGAGCTCATTTAGTTGATATTGTTGGATCTCAAATCAACTAAACCTAAGCCATTGTATATAATTTAATGTAATATAATTCAACAAAACATTTTCAAACAGATATGTGTTCACCATAGTTATTACATATATTCTTGTCACGTGTTGCTATATGCACTTTAAGTAAAAACACACCTGTAAGGAAATGTGTCATCTCAATAAAATTGCTGATGCATGATGCCTATAACAAACTACTTCAGATAAATGTTATTTTTCTTCATAAACAAGCAGAGTCAGGCTAATATGACATTGTGTTGCGATGAAATTATCTTACATCTTGGCCTTCAGGGGGGCAAAGCAGAGTGAGTGTATGAACATGTCTAGGGTTGTCAAATACTCTTGTTGGTGCCTCTTTAGGTGGCCTGCATGTGTTGAATCCTCCCACTTCTTTGCTGTGATGTCTATCCCGCGCTTTCGCCAGTGATCAATAACCTCCTCCATGGCTCGAGGGTTGCTCATTGGATCATTCTCACAAAAGAAGAACAGTGCAGGAGAGGTGACAGGAGTGTCCCAAAACATATCAATAGTTTTGTTAAAGTAGTCCACCGTGTGGCGTTTGAACATGCCAAAGTATAACCTGCTTACTTGTGTTACCAGTGTCTCCATACGTGGAAATACAGTCTTACCTAGACCTGGGCAGAGAGTACAAAAAACACACTTTCATTCACATGTATCAATATATCATTTTGGATCTAGCCAGTGTCATTGAGCATAATGGATATTAATGAAATGAATGAACTGACCTTTTATCATCATCTCCACGGAGCCCACGACAAGGCTGTCATAGACTTGGCCTTTTATCCTCTGTGTAAACCCTTGATATGTCTGCGTGTCCTGGGACACTAGCATCAGCAGCTGAGTAAATGAGTAGCCACCGATAGAGAAGGCATGGACAAGCAGAGGGCGGGACACAAAGCGTTCACTCTGGAGCAACTTGAGCAACCTCTTTCCTTGTTCCAGACCCCAGGGAGGCCACAGGAACTCTTGTACCTTGAGTAAAACAAACAGAAAGAAAAACAGAAAGCTGATTTTGCAATTCTTAAGCAGTTTGAGTAAAGAACTGTAACATCCTGTGTCAGGTCCAGACACTGACGAGAAATCTACTGTCTGGCTCGTATGCATAAAAACCTTGACTGTTCAGCCTAAGTTCCAAAATGTAAACAAACACCAAAGATGAAACTGTGCCAACAGGTGTGGGCACGCCTACCACACCAACAAATGCCACCATTGGATGGTGGCCTACACCGACCAATAATAAGAAGAAACAGCTCTCTTATGCTAGAGATATAGGCTAAATGTTAGAGCTCATTCGGGGCCTTTTTGTGAAACTGCCACAGTTAACTACTTCGGTGGTCTGTGGAACAGTGAAGCCGATCGGTCCCTCATGAGTAGAGTTTTATATTTTGCTGCACTTTTGATGTAAATAAATGACTTGATATTTAACCCAAGGGACTCTTTGCAGATAAAATACGCAACAGAACCCATTCTTATACTGCGTATTTAAAGATCAGAGATCACAGAGGCATACTGTTCTTCTCCCATTGTAAACTTCTGCAAATTAATGATCTCAGATATGCCCTTTGTTATTGACTGTTTGACTTTGGAAATGAAGCGGCATGTCTGACTCCTCTTTCAGGCTCGGCAGGAGATGGAGAGAAACTCAGGGTTTGTTAAAGAAAACTTACTAGCGAGCAGGCACTTGCTTAATTTATTAATCTGAGGTTAACAATTCACTTTTTATCTTGCTTACACACTAATAAGCTTTTAATTGTACTTTGTTATTTTACTTTATCGTTGGAAAGGCAAAAGACAAACATGTATGTGCATGGATGATACACACATTATTCTGGTGTATTCTATATTATCAAAAATATTGAACAAATTATGTAATCGCAAAACAGCAGTTAAACAAACGTGAACGCGCATAACACTGGTTGGCAAACGCAAAATTCTTATCACACATGATATAGCGCTAGCAAAGCAGCAGGTGGCCATCGCGAGCTGTCATGCGCCATAGATCGATACAAATGAAGTGATCAACAAAAGGGTGATAGATCCACACTCTAAGTAAATCGTTTTCCCTCTGGATCTGACGAATGTTAAACGTGATTAAAGCGAGCCATTACAAAAATTACGGTACAGCTTTCTGGCAACATTAGCTCGCTACATGTTTCTGCAACCAATTTGACTCAACAACACTGACTAACGTAGTGTTTCCCCTGTAACTGTACATCCACCTATACTACGAAGCCTGTTCAACATACACAGGACCAGCACCACCACCCAACGTCGCAGCACTTTCTCTTACAGGTAGATCACTTGGACCTGGTCATTTTAAAAGTAGCTCACAAATCCAAAACGTGTGGGCACCCCTGCACTAAATGACCTAATCCTACTCCGGATAACAGCGCGTTCACATAACAGAGGCGTGGTTTGCATCACATGACCAATCACAAACATGGAGTGTCATATTTTACAAATAAAGCGTAACCTACAATATTAGACAAATAGGAAGAAGTTAAACATATAATCTAGGCCACAATGCAAACACAGCTCAACTTCGGACTGTGTGAAAGTGTAAATAATAGATGTATAATGTCGTGGAAATGTATCATATCGTCTTCTCGATTATTTAATTCCGGTAAACACTTTTGACTCGTCATTCAACAACACCAAAGCTCTTCTATACGTGTTCATGTCTACCGGAAGGTGATGTATTTTTGAATTACCACTACATATAATATCACTGCCCATCTAGGGGATCCTATAATTACATTTGTGTATCTATTAAATGAAGGTGTGATTTAGATGTATTCTTATAGATTATAAAATACTTTATTCATCCTCTTAGGGAAATGATGATGTGTATGATAATATTTTAGTGTTATTCTTTCAGCTGCAATCCCCGCGGTGTAAAACAGACTTGACGGCAATTAAAAAATAATATAAAACATAATTCATAGCGGTAACTAGACTTGCTTTCATATCTTGATAATCACCCACAGCATAGGCCCACACTACAGTCTGTGTGACTGTAAACACAGGACACACAACTCAAGACGCTGACATAAAGTAAATATATATGATATGTTTTGATATCATTTCGACACGTCGGAGTCGTGTGTTTACAGAGCCGCAGACTGAATGCATTGCCTTGTGTTACTTTGCTCCGTGTACTTTCATGAAAGCTGTGAGTGTTCATTAAGTATGACCGTAAACATAAACACCGCTTTCAATTACATTCTTATATTTATTTTTCATTTGCTCCCAACTCCGTTTTACACCACCGGAAAAATTAAGACTAAATATTGTCCTACACGCCTCAAGAATACATCTAATCAACACAATCATTGAACGTAATACGCACATGTAATTACAGATACACGGCCTATATGGGGCAGAAATATTCAAAATTAACACACAGTCGGAGATTCATTTATTTACTGCATTTGACAGTTTAAACTGTTTTGCTTTTAGTTTGGATTATGACTTTAGCCTATATAGCCTTAACTTCTTCGTATTTGTGTAATATTATCTTAAAATCCGCGCACCGAGCTCTGATTGGTCAGCAGGCGGTGCTTTTACACAAGTCGATCTCCGGACCAGGTTTGGTGTGCAGCATAAGTTACCATTGCGATGCAAGGTTAAAATAGTATTGTCTTTGTCGCTTTTTCCCAGCAACAAATACGTGTCGTCACACAGTTCAGTTACTAAGGGGAAGGACCTCAGTAAAAGGGCATCTACAGGTTAACACGTCATTATAAATCCTCATCATGAAGCCTAATTTGAACATATAACTAACAGTTATATGTGGTTGTGATACAAAAGCACTTACTGTGTTCAATGTCAACGTTATTGTGTAATTTCCAGCTAACCCGTAAACCTCTCGTTATAGTCCTTACCTCGCTCTCCACTACAAGCACATCAAAGCCGCTGCGGAAGTAGATTTCACAATATTTGGCTACAGCTTGAGGACGCGATCCCAACCACGGCAGCATGAGCATAAGAGGTTTAACGACTTCGGGGACTTTGGTCTGACATCCGTAGACTGGAGGTGCTAATTCATTCATGTACAAAGTTACATTCTTACTGAGGCGGCTGGCAGTGATGCCTCTGCTCAGGACTGTCCTGCCCAACATAGCAGCTGCAGACATGCTTCCCATGTGATGAAATGTGGCGAGCGTCTGCAAAAGAAAAAGGAAATTGTTAAATTAACACACATAACGTTAGCTTATCCTACATATTCTCCCGTAGCCTACGTTAATACACCTTATAACGTAACACAAACGTAAAACCTTTCTCCGAGATAAAATACGAACATAACGATAATTTATAAATTAGCTAAAGTTAACTAACTAAACTTTACGTCAACTTCAAAGCGGTTTTTAATGTTAGCGATAAACGTTAAGCGCCTAACTTTATTCTGTCTGCTGGCTGTTACCAATTTGCTTGCAGTTTTGTACGTCTGGTTATTGAGTGGCTGTGGCTCTTCCAATGCCCATCTTTGACAGAAGTGTACTTAACTCAGAACATTGTGCTCTGTCAATAAAGTCAAGGTTATTTCCAGGAAACTATCCCCTCGTTCATTGTTAGTCCCCTCCCTCCATGCTCTCTCTTCTTCATGAGTCTTCAGTTGGAAGCTCTGGCAAACTGTTGCCCTCCCATGGTCACGACGTGAACAAACTCTACTAAAATAAGACTATAGTCTACTGACCTGTCTAACCTATCTCTAACTATAACTACAGCAGGAGTGCCCAAATGTTTTCTCAGTGACGGCCAAAACTGAATCTTGATGTGTGGCCACGAGCCAAAAGCAAACATCTGTTGTATTTTATTGTATTGTTAAGATACAAAATGGTACTAGGATCCCAAGTTGCCTTAATTGAAAACAATTATTAATTAGGGATCTTACATATTTAAAGAGTATTTTTACATCACAAAAAATATCCCAGCATAAGCAGTAAATTATATTCTAGTCTTTTTTAATTTTTAATTATTTTATTTCATTATTTCAAACTGAGCCAACTTTGGCTCACAGGCCACACATTGGGCAGCCCTGATCCAAATCATTAAATCAGGCACAGTTTGTTTTTTATATTTCTATCCAAAATACTACTCATAAAATACTAAATTAAAGTGGAGTTAAATAGTGACTTACCACAATAAATAGTTGTCTTGTCTTCCATATAACAGAAAAATCATGGTGACAACATTTTCAGGGATTCACATAATGTGTCTGACTTTATGGTGACTTTAAGGACCTTTTTCACGGCAGACATTTACAAATGTCATTATAGGAAAAGCACACGTGAAATTGATTACATTAATGATGGCTCAGTTTCTTTAAGTTTCCCAGTAAATAAACTATTCCAGTGAGCCACAGACGGAATCGGAGTTTCGGGCTTCCGGTGGAATCGCAATGCATGCTGGTGTGGCGAGCCTAGAAAAGTGAGCACCAACTCTACAAGGGCCGCCATATTGGATTTATTCTCTACGTGTTTACATTGTATTTAGCGTATTCTTCAAGCGTGTTTACATTGTATTTGGCTAGTTTTTAGTGTGTAATCATCGCTCTTCTAGTTATGGGATTTGGACACCGACATTGTGTGGTGAAAGGATGTTCAAACAGTGGGGAAAAAGCTAAATAAATGGGCAGAATCTCATTGTGAGCTTCACGATTGCAAAAATTGCGACTGCAAGCCCCCGTTTGAACTATTTCCATTTCCAACAGCACTAAAGAACAAAGACAGAAGGCTAGCATGGACCAAAGCTGTAAAGAGACAGAATTACAATGGGAAGTCTTGGGAGCCCAAGAAATCTTCGCGGATTTGCAGTGAGCATTTCATGCGAGGAAAACCAACAAATTAATTCCCTGATCCTGAACTCGACCTGGGGTATGCAGTCTATCTACTTGATTTATATATAGACAAATGTACTTTCTATATATTGAGTTTTATAATAATTAACAAACACAAGTTAGGTATATATTTATAATAGCTTACCCTGCAACACAACTGCAATAAGCAAATCGCCAGTTTTCTTGACTGCGCAAATCCATGCTGAATGTGACGTATGGGAAATTTTCATTGAGTACATTTTGCTTTAAAAAAGCAATACTCAGAATCTGCGAGAGGATTGAAAGATATTTGTTTCAACCAGCCGGAGTCAAACAGTCTAAATGATTTGCCTTCTTTGTATTCGTTCAAAGTTCGTTTATGAAACTCGACATCGTTCCCTGGGTGGTCAGACATTAAAAATAATGTTATATCGCTGAGGAGTCATGCTGTTGTTTTCATTGACCCAGCCATCCTGCAATGTCAAGGGATCAGGCACTGAAACGCCACTCTGCATAACCAAAAGCTTAGTCTTTTCTTTTTCTGTGATTGAAATTCTTTCGTTAGCTGTTGGTTGCTCCTCAATGCCCATCTCTGATGCAGCAAACACCCTGGCAATAAGCTCGAGTTTTGTTCCTGAAACCTTTCAATTCCGCTTGCGACAAAATACTTTCAAAGCTTCGACTTTACACATCTGAACCTCATCATAAGAAAGGAGTTCAGAACTCATTGTAGAGTAGTAGGTTTGTTGAAGAATAAGCTAAATACAATGTAAACACGTAGAGAAGAAATCCAATATGGCGGCCCTTGTGGAGTTGGTGCTCACTTTTCTAGGCTTGCCACCCCAGCATGCATTGCGATTCCACCGGAAACCCGAAACTCCGATGCAGTCTTCAGGATGTCCCATAAGTGGAATTAGCAGTCATTAATGTTATTAACTACCTGTGCTTTTACTACAATGACAAGTGAAAATGTCTGCTGTGAAAAATGTCTATTACAGGCCCAATAATTGATATTTGTTTTCATGTCATCAATTCATGGAAAAATGTATCATGGCGCTGTAAAATTAAAGGCATTGTATGAGTGTTGAGCAAGTTTCAGTTTCTAAATTTGTTTTTGTTATAAAGATATGGTATACGTGAGAAAAGATACCCATTCCGCTACCATAGCAGGTGTTGTGTTGAACGGCAGGAACCAACGATGTTATGGTAAAACTTCAACACCCTGTCAGGCTCAGACACTGACCAGAGATATACTGTTCAGCAGGTATACATAATGTAGTGTAAGTTTAAATATGTATACTAAATGTAGTGTAAGTTCCCAATAAATGTAAACGGGTACCAAATGAAGACACCAAAGATGAAACTGTGCCAAGAGGCATGCCTACCAGGCCACCATTGGATGGTGGCCTACACCGACCAATAAGAAGAAGAAACATCTCTCTTATGCTAGAGATATAGGCTAAATGTTAGAGCTCATTTGGGGCCTTCTTGTGATTGTTTTGCTGCACTTTTGATGTAAATAAATGACTTGATATTTAACCCAAGGGATTCCTGGTCCATCTCTTTACAGATTTGAACACGTAACATTGTCCATGGTGGGAAAAGGTGATAAAGTTACAAGGTCAAGTCATGTAGAAGGCTTTCTATGCTCACATGGACATGCTTAGTAGGACTCAATTTACAGCATATAACTTTCTCTTATCCACCCTTTATCCTAACCATGGCCATGGTTTGTTTTTATCCTCCTCTTTGCTTGTGCAGCTTTGTTTCTGTGTCTTGTCCTGTCTAAATTCCCAGCTGGACCCCAATCCACGCTGACTTTGTTTTGTTGGAGGATGACTTGTCTAAACAGAAACCAGTTGCCCAATGAATTAAGATAGCAAGTGTGAGGCGGCAATAATTTGACCATGTCCCTCACTGAGCTCATATGTTTGGCCTGTCATTGTTCCTTTCCAGTCCCATTAGTTACGGCTGGGTTGGTGCTTTCCTGTGTCCTCATCAGACAGCGGGTTAATCACACCCCTCGGGAAGATGCTATCTTCATCACTGACTGTCTAAATGATCTGAAATAACCCTCACTGTTTTTCAATCTGTGTTAGTATGAATCTGAATCTCACTGTTACGAGTAAAGACATTTTTATCCTGCAAGCAAAAGCCTGTTCAGAGGCAAGATGAAATGTAGGAGACAGTAGGTAAACTGCTCTCTTCATTATTGGCTATGGTATTTGCTGTCACAGCCAACATTATTCTTGGCATGCAGAAAAAGCTTTTATGTCTTTGCGTTTTGTGCTAAATATGTGTTTGGCAGATGTGTTTGGGAGGCAGTTTGATCCGTATTTATCTACATTTTGTGGATGGAAGAAGAATCAATGTGCTTTTTCGCAGAATGCCCAAACCAAAATAATCCTACTTTAAAAGATCATGTGTCCTGTTAATTCAGCAGTGGTCAGTAGAGAACTTTTCAGATCCTTAGATCAGCCACACAGAGACGGTACAGAAGTGAGACTATGCTTTAAACTCTAAATGCATCCAAAGGTATGTGGATCAGTGTCTATTTTAGAAGCGTCCTTGGGAATTGAATTAGGCCACGAGGCTACTGGATGTTCCCCATTGGGCAAAAACAGCACGCATGAAAAATAAAATAAAATATTGAACAATCACAGAAATCATGTCAAAGGCTTTTTACCACAATAATGGCATTGTAACAAGGTCATGAGTGGTAATTACAGGCTTAAGGTTAGCAATTATTAATTAAAAAGTGTATACTCGTGGTTCAGAGGTCCTGGAAGTACAGTGCATATGCACACAAGTAACCACTATCATACATTATGCATGTATGCTATTCAAAGAGAATTTCCTGCTTCATTCACTGTTCGTGACACACGTGCCTACTCTTAGAGGAAGGGCACAGCATCAGTTAAATTAAACTCAATAGCGTATTGATCTGTAGCCCTGGTTCATTCGGTGCAGGGTATTGCCTGCCTGATGGTTGACGACCATTTTTGCCCCATATGACATATTTATGCCCTTTCCTCTCCCCCTACCCTTTCTCTTCTCTTTATTATACTAAACATCACATACAGTTGCCTACACCATACACACCAGAGGGATGTGTGTGTGTGAGTGTATGTGATGAACAGAGACAGCAGTAAGAGATGATGCGATGATGTGGATGATGCCTCAGTTTTAGGTGAACGGGATTGTGCAAAGAGTCAAACTGTCAGATCAGTGCAGCGGCAGAGAGTGGGACAGCGGGGGTTGTCTCGAGGAGGTGGGGTCTGTCCCATGTGTCGACTGTCTGATGGAGAGAAGAGGGGCACAGCACAGTGAGTCTGAAAGGACACAGAGTGCTGCACGGAGAGAGACTGCAGGCGTGCAGCGACACGGAGGAGCATATATGTTTAAAGAGGCTTTAAAGAGTGGGCTATTGATGAGGTAAGCAGTTATATACTTAATGTCTCTGTAATGTGTGTATCGTGTGTATGTCACAGGACTTTATAGGAGAACGGGTATTGGGTTTTGGAACGCTTTCATATAGAGTATTTCTATAGTACTCACCCCACAGAAATTCAAGCTATTTAGTACAGATATCCTGCACAATGTTTGATTTGGGGTTGCACTGATTGTGTCTTGTGTGTGATTTACCTTTATTTCCCCCCCAGGTGTGTTAAGCATGAGATCCCCAGAGACCTGGGGATAAAGATCTGTCAAGCATGTGATTGGCCAACATCCCTGAAAACCTACAGCATGTGACTTTGCGGTGGAGTTTGTAGACCCTCGCCATGCTCTCTCTGTGGAATCTTTATCTTCTTCTCCCCCTCTCCTTGCCTCTCTCACCTCATGTCGTAGCCTTCACTGGAGAAAATGTCAAGGAAACACAACAGCCAGACACTGACACAGCAGTGCAATGTCTCCCACAGCTCCCACAGAGACCTCATGGATCACTGGGGGAACCCATGTTTGGGACTGAGAGTGTTGACTTTCTGGGTCTACCTGTAAATGTTCCCATATCCTCATCTGAGGAATCAGATAGACAAGGTGTGATTGGTGAATACGTTGATTTACAGGAGAGCATAGAGACATCTCGTTTGTATCCTAATGAGAAGGAACTTAGCACATCCAGTCCCACTGATACAGAAGATGCCACCTCCAGACAGAGCACACAACCCATAAGATCTTCATCAGGGGGAGTACCACCTCAACCTACCCAGGAACAAGCATTAAAGTATCAGCCAGCTGAGACAAGTACTGTATCTATAACACATTATATACGGACGGGAGAGAATCGGCCAACTTTCCCGGCCTCGCAGAATGACCCAACTGACAGCCACTTACCCTTTCTTCTGTCTGGCTCACTTTCATCAGACCAGGAGTCCTCTGCGCCCGGCCCTGAACGCTCCACTCCACCAGTAGCCACATGGGGATGGAACACGGGACCTTCTGTTATCACGCAGAAAGAGATACAGGAGGGGACTGTCCCAGTGAAAGAGACTGGAGATGGATTGATTGATATTACGGGTCGTATTTTACACAGAGGAGCTGTCAGCACGGAGGCAAATAAAGGTAATGCCTTGAATTCAGTTTTATGTATTTGAAGCATCCATCATTTACTAAACCTTGTCACTTATGGCCTATCGTGAAAGGTAGGATTTAGTGCTGCCTTCATTAAATACTTACAAGACTCCAAGTCTATGTGTGACTGCAGTGTTTCCGATATGCATTCTGCTGGCAGACACAAATGTTTTACATTCACAGAATGGTTTGCATCACTTCACTCTCCTCAAAAATCTCTCCCTAACTCTTCACCAACCCTCACACCTCTGTCCTTCTTTCTTAATCACTTTTTCATAGATTCTCCCACTCTGTCCTCCACTATCTTGTTGATGTAGAAACATTTCATTCCCATTGCAGTCAGTATCCATTGCCCACAACCAAAGGTTACTGGATAATGTGGTGCACACCTGCACATACAGTATTTACTGTACACCCACACAAATGTTGGCACCCACTTGTTAAAGTAAATGATCTGTTGTGTCCACAAGCATAAGAGGAGGAGGGTTTTGGCAGACATGTGTGATAAATTACCCTTAGTCAAGCTGCCTATGCATTTAATAGCAGACACAATTTTCAGCCTAACATACAGTTTGATGAGTAATTGTATCAAATATTACAGTGAAAATCATGTGTCTAAAAAGTGTCTCTGTTTGTTTGCTGCTTCTACATTGTACATTGTCACTTCGTCACTATCAGAGGACACAGGTCCAGTTCTAACCAGATTCCTGTTCAAATACTTCTGCATGTTCTTTTATAAAGGATGCAACATTAATGATAGCACCTCTTGACCATGCTTAATAATAGCAACACAGAATGAGAGCAGCAATGAGGTCAATACTGGCTAATCAACACACATCTCTCTCTCTCTCTCTCTCTCTCTCTCTCTCTCTCTCTCTCTCTCTCTCTCTCTCTCTCTCTCTCTCTCTCTCTCTCTCTCTCTCTCTCTCTCACACACACACACACATTACTTCCTCATGTTCCCACTCTCTCTGTGACCCAGTTAGAGATTCCCAGTTACAAGCCTGCTCTGTTTTATAATGGATTAACTTCACACATGGCAGATTTTCCCTGCTCTCTTTTTGAAAAATAAAGAATGTGGGTGTAATTTACTTTGGCCTGTATTCATAGATTATGACATAGATGACATTTCATCTGTAAATTACTTATTATTGGTGACATTATTATGTCACCATTATTAGAATTGTATCATGAGCATGCTAACATGCTTATGATGACTTGGCTAACATGCTAATGTACTGCAGGCATGTTCACCATTTTGTTTTAGTGTACTAGCTCTCTCCATTTGTTGGCTAAAAACGTTCAGTTATGTCTGTTCTTAAAGGTCTACCTTTTGGTTCTCTGTTGACAGAACTAATAAATTGCTAATGTTTCACTTGATTGTGCCTCTTTAAAGATGACTCCAAGGATGATGACCTGCATTTCTCAACGACCATTGGCACTCTCTTGCTTGATGGTAACAAAGACACATCTGCCACACCCTGCAAACCATCAAACCAGTCCTGGACTCCCACCTACCCAGATGATTTTACCACCAATGAGTTGCTGCACCCCTCTCTGGCTCTCAGCCCTGCCCTTTTCGTCCCTCTGTATTCCGACTGGAACTCTGCCCTCGCCACATGGGGATTTGCATGGGAAGCACACGTCTATGGCCTGGGGTCTGTCTTTACTGTATTCGGCCTAATCTCTGTGGTCTGCCTGTTAGGCCTGCCCCTGCGGTGCCCCCCAGGAAGCCCCTACTTCACCCTTCTGCACTTGTTCCTCCTAGCATTTGCAGGGATCCAAGCTTTCTTTTTGCTCTATGATGCTTACAATCACCAAGATCGTCTTCCCGCTGTGGGCTCTCTGCTGCTCTCGGAGCTGCCCTTCCCCTGTTTGATTTCAGCCTTCTCCCTTGCCTTCCTCCTTCTTTCATTACGCTCCCGCATGCATCTTTCACTCCCACTTACTAATTCCACCTTGTACTCAGCCTTGCCCAAACCTTGCCTGTTGCTGTGTATGTCCCTGTTGTATTCTGGGGTCTCTCTAGGGTGCGTTGGCATGCTCCAACTCTTCCACAGCCTCCCCTCCATGATCCTGCTATTCCCTCATGGTGTGTTTGTATGTCTCACCATTTTTCTCTCAGGCTCCTACCTCATCTTCTACTGCTTAATGCAATTCAACACAAAACACATCTACAGGCTGAATGACAATGGAGAGAGTGGAGGATCTCATGAATTTATGCAACTTGCAAGTTGCCCCTTTGCCAAAGTGGAGGACTGGGGTAGAGCAGCAGGAGCTGGAGTAGGGGCTTCATTGTGTTTGTTAGGGTGTGGAGGCCTCCAGTTTTATGGAATCCTGCATGCTCTTGGTTTAGGAGGGGTTGATGGATATGGGTTCCAGCCCTGGCCTTGGTGGGGTTACCAGGTAGGCTGCAGGCTCTGTGAGGTCGGGGTGTGTCTGGGTTTGTCTCTCATTGGTTCACACCCTCTATTCTGTCACAACAACTCCTCTATCAAGACTATAACTCGTCCCCGGCCAGGATCTTGGTCCCGCCTCTCCTGCAGCTCACCTTCTCGAGGGCTCACCCTGCCCTCTCAGGGAGGTGCAGATTATCCTGTCCACTCATCTCATGATTCTTGGTCCCAGGGTAAGCAGGAAAAGCTGGTGGTCTGTGATGTCATCACCAAAGGACAGTCAGAGGCTCTTCCTCTTTACTCAATGGTAGATCCTCCTGCAAATGGGCTAATCTCGAAGTCCAGACAAACCCAGAGCACTTTACTACCTCTCCCTACACCCCCAAGCCCACCGCACAAGCCTCAAAATGCAGTTGAGTCTCAGCTATCGTCACTGGATAGCCTAGGACTGGAGGCTGACACTACATTGGATCTGCGACCCCCATCTCCCATAGACTTGTCCCGCAGCATTGACCAGGCACTGTTCAGTGAATGCCTATTCTCTCATAGTATATTTGGTTTGCCAAGACTCTACCATGCTTCTTCCAGCCTCTCTTTGAGCTCTCCTGGCCAAGGTGCGTCAAATCAAGGGCCCAGCTCTGTGGAAAATGCCCTATACCGAACCTCTTCCTGTGGTGACGTGGACCAAGAGAACACTCTATCCAGTTCCAGACCTTCCCAGCCAAATAGCTCTTTGACATCTCACAGCAAGCCACCAATGTCACCAGAGCAATGGGATTGGAAAGAAAGTGTCTCTGGTTCTACGCAGGGTCTGTGCAGCAATCCCAAGGAGACGGGAAAACTGTGCTCACATTCCTGGGCCAACAGAGGTCAAAACTTTGCTCAGAGCAGCCTCCCACGAGCAATCCCCCACCTGTCTTACCACAGGCGTTACCGAACCCTGAGCTTAGCCTCCCAGAACAGTCACGGATCTGGCCGGCTGGCAGGGACTAAACACCTGAGTGAAAGCAAACAGCTGGAATGGGATGTGGCTGTACAGGCAGAGTTTGTCAACGTGTGCAGACAAATTGACACTCTGAGTGTTTGTAGTGACACCATTGAATTATAAATGTCCAGTTGTGATTGAAATTCACATGACATTGTACAGAAATAACGGACTCTAATCATGTTAGATTAAGGAATTCAATTGTGCACCATAAAAGTTATACAGACGGAAATAATTACCTGAACTAATGAAAGGGGAATGGATATTATTGATATGGACATTATTAGGTAGAGCCAACTTATTTTCGAAAAAATTCTGTTCTGTTCAAAATGTGATTTTAAAGGTTGTCTTCATCACACTGTTTTCAGCAGCTTCACTTAGCTCTTCTTGCAGTAATGTTTTTTTTCTTGCAGTATTCTGATTTAAATGTTAATTCCAGTTACACATTCACGAATGTCAAGGATCAAATATCCATTGCTCAAGACTGCAAATGCTTTTAAGAAGTTTATTCAAGCAGGCGTTTTAATATTTATATGCATGATATGTTAAGCTTCTTTTTTGTTTGAAGTGATCCTGCAGAGAGAAATTAAAAGGGATATACTGATAAAGGAAAACTTTCTTTACTAGTGAGTGAACAAACAATATGGTCTCAAACAAAGTTTTATTCTACACCATTGATGTACTGTTGTGTTTTCAATAGTGGAAAAAGTTAGATGTGCTCAAAAGGACTTAACAAATAATGAGATAAGCCAATTTGATCTCTTCCCCGTTGGGATTGTGTGGACACAATTTCATCTAGAGTGGCAAACGATAACAATACACATCCAAATCTAATCCAGAGAAGGGAGCTGTTTGTGATGGTGAAGCATAATATTTTTAGACACATGATTAATCATTCAGTTGTGTAAGCAGTTGGCAAACTTTAACTTTAGCATGGGAATAGACATGCTAGCATGTAGTGCTTTCCTCACAGTTATTTCATTGTTGTGTAATACATTTGGAAATTGTAGGAATATCCATATATACACAGGATGAGTTTTTCTTCCATGTTTTTGTATTGCCTGCTTAACCAACCATTGCAGTGGTATCTTTGAACATTTTGTAGTATGTACAGTGAAAGTTGCAATAATCTGAGATTTTTTAAACCAGATTTTGGTGGCAAAGGTTTGGGCACACATTGAATGTGAGAAGCTTAAAGCAAAAATGTAATTGGTTACATTTAGAATATACTGTATTAGCCCCTAGTGGTAATAACAAAATACAACACATTTTACTTAATATATTTCTGGAGATATGACATAAATAATAAACAATAGTAAAATGCCCTTTTCAGAATCATCTTTATTCTTGCAACACTATTTATAGAAAATATAGTTTTGAAGGATGGGTGAGAGAAGAAAATATATATTTTAAGATAAAATATATATACAGTATATATCTTTTATGTGTATGTATGTGTGTATATGTGTATATATATATATATATATATATATATATATATATATATATATATATATATATATATATATATATATACATACATATATATACACATACATATATATACACATACATAGATAAGAAATTATTAACAGTTCAATAGCTCATTTATTTGACTGCATTAAGATCCACTGTTTATCACAGAGTGACATATGTAATACCAAAGATGTTGAGTACCTCTCAAAAAAGAAAAAAATCACATTTAAAACTGCTAAATCAACTTAAAATAACTTTTTGTCTACAATTCTCTAAATTATTATTATTATTATTATTATTATTATTATTATTATTATTATTATTATTATTATTATTATTATTATTATTATTATTATTATCTAACCTGGACAATTGGTTTCTTACTACCCTTCTCCACTGACTTCATAACTCTATTTCATTGACTCACCATTGCATTGTGTTTAATACTGAGGCTGAAACACAGACAAATAACTACCTATGGTATGTATTATGTACAGTCAAAAGCTATGTCATTAATAATGGGTTTTTGCTAAATGAAACTATGGAAGATCACAACATGTCAAGCCAACGTGACTCAGACTCATTGGTATTATGAATTTAAAAATGAGGATGATGTATGGAATTATAATCAGATAACTAAAATGTAAAGCCTGGATAGTCTTGTCTTGTCACTCAAACATTTTGACATCTGGTATTTTCTGCGCCAAATAAAATGAACAGAGGAAAATCTAGGGTGAGATTACACATGATCTTGCCTTTAAAGCGCTCCTTGTTACAAAAATATACATGTGAATTAAGGCTGATACTAAGCTTTGGTCACTTCTACAACAGCAGTAGCACATTCAAGTAGCTCAGTAGGTGAGAATACATACAAGGTCATCAGAACAGAGCGTCCATTATGTAACAACCCAATGTTCCCGTGTCAGAGAAATGACTGATGAGAGAATTTGCACAAAAACAAACTGGTGTAGTAAGAAGATAATGGGAACACAATTGTACTATATGTTTCCTCCGGGCTCAATAAGTGTTATACTGATAATGAACACATTTATCTTTGTGTTACTTTCCTCTTTTATTAAAATAAAACGATTAAAACATTATGCCAAAGACTTGCTGCTTTTTTTCTTATGTGTAGGTTCTGTAAATATAATATCTGACTGCCTGCTTCCCTGCAAAAGTACTATGATGTATAAAATAAGCATTGAAATACATGGCTGCAATTTAGAGAGATTTAGAGATTGGCCTCTCATTACGTCAGCAATGATAAGCCTGTCCTAAAGTAATTTGCTTGTTAAAAGAGATCAGTAAAATAGTTAATGGCATTACATGTACTGGGTGGCAGTAGCTCAGTCAGTACGGACTTGGCTTGGGAACCAGAGGATCTCTAGTTCACCCTAAAGGACTAATACCTTGCAGAGATTAGCACTGACATAATAGTTGCCCACTGCTCCTAGTACCAGGATGGGTTTAATGCAGTTGAAATTTCACTGTGATCCTTAAAAAAAAATCAATTTCCACCTTGGGAGAAAGACAGATAGAGTGAGAGCATTCAAAGTTTGAACTTTAAATTCAGAAGGGCTCCGAGATGGGACTGTATGTTGTACAACGACAGCTTTGTGTTTGTGGTTAGATCACATGTGCCCGGTGCATCTGCTCATAGCTGCTGGGGTCGGGACATTTGGTCCTGTTCGAGTTCGTCCTCTTCCTCCCGCCTCAGTAAAGTCGTTTCTCGTAACTAAGCGTGAGGAAGAAAAAGAAGAGTGTAGCTGTTTCATGTGTAGCGATAACATTTCACCACTATAAAAGCAATCTTGGATAAAGATGAATGAATGAAAGAAGAAGATGGAGGTTTTATAACTACATGGATATACTTACATGGCACAAAAGAATATCTAATGTGATAGCATGGGTAAGAAAAGAGGAAGAGAGAAGACAAATGTTGACGCTGCTAAGCACGGGCAAATTCCATTTGACAGTAAAAGGTTTTCTGAATACGAGTGAAGATTGGACACACATTGTTAGTGCCTTGTCACATATTCAGAGAGGAAACAGATTATGACAGACTGCACCAATTTACCACTAACACCATGATATATAGATAGTAGAAAGGGGACTGCAGAAAAGAGACAAATAGAGTAAGAAGGGTTTGCAGAGGAGGGGGAAAGGTCAGAAGCTGGGGGTCAGGGGTCAGAGGTCAGACTTACGAGTGAAGGCCGTGGACTCCTCCCTCCATCTGAGCAGACATGGTTCTTTTCTCAAACTTCAGCTCTCCAGAGTACATCATCGACCTGGTGCAGAGACACATCGCTTATAACTAAAAGCACTTAAACAATAAAAAGCGTACACACTTACACACACACACACAACTTCACACTTACCGCAAAATGGACAAACTCTTGGCTCCTATGTCCTGACAGCCGTGTTGGATTCCAGCAATGAGGTAAGGAACAAACTTATGGATGGATCCTTTATCTTGTACTGATCCTGAGACACCTTGAGCCACTTTCACCTTATCTCCCTCGCTGGATACAAAAACACAAGTCACATAGAGTAAGAGATAAATGTGGCACTGTGACATCCAATGTTTATACATTTTTCAAAGCACCTCTGTAACCCCATTATTTCACCTGAAGTAGCGTTTCTGACTGTTACTTTTCTCCATGGCATCCAAGGAGCCCATTCCTCTGTACTTTTTCAGACGCACACCGTCTGAAAAGAAATATTCTCCTGGAGCTTCAGTGGTTGCTGCGAGCAACGACCCCATCATCACTGAGGGCAAAAATATGAGAGGACAAAAAAATTGGAAAGAAGTTATGCTTATTTCAAACGACAACAGGCAAGGGCAAAAAGACTACAAAAAAACAAATATGTCATTACAATATGTCCACTGAATGATCCAAATATAAATCACAAACACACGAGACTTGAAGAAACAGGAGAACAGTCTCTACCTGTAGATGCTCCTAGGGCCAGAGCCTTCACCACATGTCCAACAGTTTGAATGCCTCCATCAGCAATTACTGGCACTCCAAAACGTCGAGCATACTCTGCAACCTTGTACACCGATGTACCTTGGGGCCGCCCACATGCCATCACTGAGGAACACCAGTAATATTGTAGTACAAACCTGCTTTAGGTACTTTTAATTCACAAGGTTTTATCTTAAACCAGCTGCCATTCACATTACTGCATTCTTTATCATACCTTCCTGGGTGATACAGATAGAGCCACACCCCATGCCCACCCTCAGGGCATCCACACCAGCGTCTATGAGGTTTTTGGCTTGAGCAGCTGTCACCACTAGAGGGAGACAGACACACAGAAAAGAGCTCAATGTGGGAGACGTTTGGTAATGTTTGACACAAAGAAGAAAGCTCTGAGGCAAGAGGAGAACTTACCATTTCCTCCAACTACCTGGAGTTCAGGATGTTTCTGTTTGATGTAGTTTATCATATTGATCTGATACACTGAGTTTCCTTGGGAGGAATCCTGTTATCCAAAGAAAGTTAAATAGTTTCAATGAGAGATGAAGCACCTACTGTATCTCTAATTCAAAACAACACATCCATAAATTAGAACAGTTCACATTTAATAGAGATCAAGAAACACTAAAGACATACATTCATCCTATCTATCAAATCACAAACTAACCAAAAGCTTAATCATACCACAGTCACAACCTACCAGGACGATCACATCCACCCCAGCCTGCATGAGGAGGTCCAGTCTGTAGTTGTCATCCTCCCTCGTACCAATAGCAGCTCCACACAGTAGCTGTTTGCGGGAGTCCTTGGAAGCCAGAGGATAATCTCTGTTCTTCTTCAAGTCAGTCCTAGCAATGATGGCAACCAGCTCATCACTGTCATTCACAATGGGGAGCTTACCTAGCAGAGTCAGAGTGTAAAATGAGTGACAGAGGAAAAACAAAAGCCCAAGTGTGTATCTGAGTAAAAGTGCTAGTTACTTTTGCTCTACAGTAGCGTGGCCTGCTGCACAGATTTACCTTTCTTGCTACGTTGCAGTATATCATTAGCCTCTTTTAGTGTGACTCCAGCAGGCGCCACAACTAAATCTTCCCTTTTTGTCATTGCCTGAATCAAAAAGATGTTAAATTGATTCAAACAGTGAAGTGCATGTATATCAATATACTACCCACTTATTTGACATCATGTAATTGCTGTATGAACTGTATACATATACAAATAAACAGCTTCACATCTACCTCCTCCAGGGGTTTGTCATGGTCCTTCTCGGACAGAAAGTCTATGTCTCTGGAGGTGACGATGCCGACCAGCTTGCTGCCCATCTTGCCGGTCTCTGTAACAGGGATCCCAGAGAAACCATGGCGAGTCTTTGCCTCAAACACATCCCCCACTGTGTGTCGGGGACTCATCACCACTGGGTCCGTAATAAAGCCCTGCTCAAATTTCTAGCAAGAACAAAAACACAAGTGTTGAATGATTAGAGGCCATTCAGTGTATATTGTTTTCATGTCATTGTAAAAAAGGGCTATTGTGGGTGCTACAGTTTCACAGATGACTTTCTATGTCAATTGTAAATATATGTATATTTTACCTTGACTCTGCGCACCTCGTTGGCCTGGAACTCAGCAGTACAGTTATGATGAATTATTCCAATCCCACCCATCAACTGAAACCAGCCAATCAAAGACACGAGAGGAAATAATTAATTGATGAAATAACACTGATGAAGTATCTAAGGCCTTCAATGTTTTTGTGCACTTGGCAGAGTCTGTGGAGCGGGATGATGCTAAACTGAGTGAACAATGAGGTGTGGTGCGTGTAAGGTGGCGCAGTGCTAGTACTCACTGCCATAGCGATGGCCATGGATGACTCTGTGACTGTATCCATGGGAGATGAAATAAGAGGTGTCTTTAGGGTTATCTTCCTTGTCAATGCAGAGGTTAGATCCTACAAATGGAGTGCATTTGGAAAAAGAAATCATCTAATGATCAAAAACATGAAGCAAAGTAAATTTAAAATGACATGACATGCTACTTTCCTACAAACAATGTCCCTACAGTGTTGCAGCTGCAGCACAATCAAACACATTTGTAAACTAAATGTTAAGGTTTGTTATTATTTTGCAGTGTGTGAGCCTGAAAGCCATTTTGGGCAGATTAGAGCCTGACTTGTTGCCTTCACCTGCTGAATGTTAGATGACGCAGGTGTGTGTCTGTTTTGAACACCTGCTATCCAGCAATAACCCATGTAACCTAGGCATGAAATTAATTTAATGTCCCAGCAGAGCTTGCAAAGACGAAAACAAAGCAAGCCAATTTAAACAACCATGTTCTCTAAGGAACATAACAAAGTGTTAGGGATTCATTACAAGGGTGACAGCAATATTGTCAGGAATATTATTGTCAAACGTTTGTTTTATTGAGGTCAAGGACGAGAACGTGTCTGTGGCCCAAAGGAATAACATGCCAGAGTTAATATGAAAAACTGAGAAATTGTTCTTTGTGAATCACCTACAAAAAAAAGAAAAACTCAACGCTACACCAGGAAACATTATGTAGCTTGTGATATGTGCACAGTGTTCTGACACTCACCACCTCATCAGAAGTAAAATCTATGAATCCAGGGAGGATCAAGAAGTCACTGAGAGGAGAGGCAAAACACACACATGTGAACACCTCGATTTGGAACTGGAAAAGTATGACATGAATGAAATTAATATTAAATATTACTAGTAACAATCACCACCATCAACAAGGATCATGTATGTGGACTGTACAGAGCAAATCATATTCCTACAATGTTTTACTTAGCTGACAGTGAGCAGACATAATCTGTCAGCCTCTCAACCCACTGAAATGTTCTGCATTTATCCTCTGCACACTGATAAACCCTGCATATAGCCTCCATTAAGGAAACTACACCGACACCCATTAACACACTGATATGTGCACAAACACTCCCCCACTGCTTTTAATGTCTGAAAGTCATCTTTGAAAGTAGTATTACTCGTTATAATCCTCCATGTAAAACCCAAGCAGATGTGTCATCACTGATATTACTAAACATTTAATGGAAGACATTGATTGCATAACTCTAATGTGTGTTTCTGTATGTGCACATGCACCCATATGAAATGCGCACGTGAGTCTGTGTGAGTGTGTTAAGTGTGTAATACCATAAAATGAGTCCGTGTAATGTGTCTGTGCTGTTGTTTTTGTGTTCAGCATTTCTTACTTGTATGTTAGTCCATCACCGATAGCAAAGAGTTGTTGTGCCGTTAATCCATCTTCAGGAACATAACCTGTGCCTCCGCTGATCAAGTAGTCTGCCATGCTGCAATATAAACACACACACACACACACACACATGCACACATGATATAACTGCAAATTTGTTATAAGTCTGAATATTTGGCAAGTGTAGAAACAACATGACAATTAATAGATGACAGTTATTTCCCACGTACTTCACAGAACCATAGAGTTAATTGTGCACACATCTATTGTAACTAAAAAGACAACATGTTTGTTTAGTCCGGATGTACTTAAAAACATGTTGTTTTGTCTCTTTCTTGACCTCTGTTTCTTAAACACAGGCTGTAGCCAGATCCTATTACACATGTTGGAGTGGAGACAGGAAATGCTAACAAAAGGAATCTGTTCTTGTCTACGGAAACTCTTTCCATACACCTATGACAAGAGTGCATTAGGTAAGAGGATTTGGTTGTCTGCCCAGGTAGCTGATGAACAGGCTTTTAAAAGCACACAACCAATGCTGCTAAAAAGTGAAAAGCATCTCAGTTGCTGCTGGAGATACGACTTACAAGGCCTATCACTTCTGCAAATGAGAGAAGGGCACGACCTTACAGTATATGCAGTGGGAGTTAGAGACCAAGCAAGAGTATGAGACTGACCTCTCTGGTTCATATCCAGCCTGGATACGTGTAGCACTGTATCGCTGCGCTGCAGTCTCATGCCCATGTCCATGTGGTGTTGGGGGGGTATAGGTCCCGTAGGGGAGAGGTTGTTCCACATCTCTGTTTGCGATGCGCGGCCGTGCTGGTTCCATGTCCCCCACAATCCTCCGGTAGTCGATTTGGTAAGTGTCTCTCTCTCCATCTCCAAACCGGTCATAAGCATGACCCTCCATCTCTAAGAAATCCAGGGCTACGACCTCCACAGGGCCCCACCACCTCACAAACACTCACACACACACTCTTTAAGCACTTCTGACTTGAAGACACAGCAACACACAATTGCTGTTCAGTTATAAGGACTCATAAACACCCAATGCTTTCAGTGCATGTTCACACAAACACCTTTCACACACACCTGACATGGGAAGAAGCTGTCTTGCCATCTGTTTTGCAGCCAGTGCAGCAGTTCAACCAGAATGGCTAGAAATATAAGATATCACAAATTACAGTTTTCAAAAATCAGAAAACTACAGATGTAGAGGCAACACAAGTCTCTTTAAACAATGTTGTTTCCAAGAGAAGAGTTTGTATTCCAGTTTCTCAGGTCTGGTCCCTTGAGTTCGAGGCCAGTAAGGCCCTCCGGCAGGAGCGCAGGGTTTTTAGCTAACCTGTTGATGAAGTCGACTTACTTGACAAAACAAATGTATAAATCCGTGAGTGTCGCCCAGCTGGAGGCATGAGCAGCTGCTGTGGAGGAGAGTCAGGCCTTGCTTAGGTGGCAGTGATTCGTTCCCCTGGAGGCCCAGAATGCAGTGCTGCTTGGTTATCTGTGAAGCTTCTCTCCGCTCTGTTCTCCCGGTGCCTGCTGAGCTTAACTCTGTTTCTGACAGTAGCAGACGTCACTCTCCCACAAAGAGGATTGGGAGCATTAATGCAGGATGAGGAGGGGTGAGATGGGTGTGCATAGGGTGGAGTGAGACAGTAGGGCTGAGGGAGAGAAGGATGGGTCAAGATGACACTTGAACACACTTTCCCCTCAGAGGATTACCATGGTGTAGAGGTGTGTTGCTGTTTTTTTTAGAGCTCAAGGAGACAGAGCTGTGAATGAGACAAAGGTCAAATCCCAGAATGCTATTACGCTGCCAGCTTTGCTCCTTTGAGACAGAGAGGACAGACAGACAGACAGACAGACAGACAGACAGACAGACAGACAGACAGACAGACAGACAGACAGACAGAAAGAGAGGCAGTTCTACATGTTCTAATTCATTCTTCATACTTAAAGTGGCTTGTAACCCAAGACCTAGTCTTTTCTATCATAGTAGTGTAACACAATAGGTGTATAAATACACACTCATAGAAACTCACATGTTGAGAATACTGTTGGTTGTATCTGATATTCATTTTAACACCACCAATCAGAAAACAAGGTTAAAGAGTGAAAGAAAACTTGGCTTGGGGAATCTTTACACAACTCTGTTCTCTCTGGGTTTTTTTGTCTTTATCAGTTCACAGTTTGGACCAGTATTGAGTGTGAGAATGGTGAACAACAAACATGTACATTGAACTGAGACAGGAGAGTAACTTTGTTGCCTGCGATGCCCTCGACACCATCATCTGCAGGTGACTGACTGACTGCTTGTGACAGTTACTGAGGGATTGAAGCAGAAAATCCTCTTACCTAGTCTCTCTCCCTCTCTCTCTCTCTCTCTCTCTCTCTCTCTCTCTCTCTCTCTCTCTCTATCTCTCTCTCAAGCTCTCTCTCTCTCTCTCTCTCAATCTCTCAGTCTCTCTGTCTCTCTCTGTCTCCCTCTCTCTTTATCTCTCTATCTCTCTCTCTCTCAGTCTCTCTCTCTCTCTCTCTCTCTCTCTCTCTCTCTCTCTCTCTCTCTCTTTATCTCTCTCTCTCTCTCTCTCTCTCTCTCTCTCTCTCTCTCTCTCTCTCTCTCTCTCTCAGTCTCTCTCTCCCTCTCTCTCTGAAACAATCAACATCCCCCTTCATAATATTAACAATGGCAAACATGTGTGTCGCTGTCAATGAAGCCATAACCCCTTCACTACACGCCATGTTACTTTAACAACAAAAAAAGAGGTGACAACACAGAATATTCTTCAATCTAAAGAATATGTTTATTAAGAAAGTATTTATTTTTTAAAAGTTCATTGGATGCTTGACTTAACACGTAAAATGAGTAAAGTGTAGTAACAGATCAAATCAAATCGAAGTCTTTGACACCAGCAGAGAATGTGCACAGCCTGCATTTCTTTAGAATGAGCTACCTGAGGGAAAAGAAAGTGAAATTAAAAACTTGAATAACATGTCATAGATTAAATGTTTGATTATTATAAAAGGTGGAAATCCTACCGAGCCTCTACACTAGTCTGGGATGATGACTTTTGAGGGCGTCGTAGAAGGCCGCTTTGACCTGTTCCCCTCCTGAACGTAATGTCCGGTCATAAAGCGCCCTCATTTTCTCCCGGCTAGTTGCTTTAGCGTCTATCAATGAGTAGGTTTCACCGTGGACCATGTCTCCAAGCTCCTCTATTATTGCCATTACCTCGGAAACGTTTTGAATCAACATTGCCCTGTTGTCATCAACAAACTTTGCTGTTTTTGAAACATAGAATAATGTAAGTATGTACATAAAAAAACATCATTCAATTACTAATGTGGACACAGGAATTCATTTTAATACTCACCTTTATCTTTATTGTTCATTCTTTTAGTAGAATAACAGGCAGAATCCTGTTGGAAAAAATAAAAAGCTCTTTCAGTCTATACTGTCATTCCATTTCTTTCAGTGCGTTGATAGATTCATTTCCTTTATGACTGAGTGACGTGTCTGATAATAAACCACTGAGAATGTGATGTCAATTTATGTCAAAAGGATATACATTTTAATTAATAATACAAAAAAATAACAAAACATAGTTCAAATGAAACAGTATTCCTACAATATACAGTATATATATGGTGTGTATGTTAGGTCTGACTGTAGACTAAAAGTGTTCAAGTGGTCAAAGTGTATTTGTCATACCTGTGTTGAAGACGTTTCAATTTTCTGGAATCTTCCAAAGTCCACAGAATCATTTGTTGGCTGTTCTGAAGAAGACAAAGAAACATCATATTTCATTGTGGACAGTCAGGAATAACGATTAAACTCACTCGACACACAAACAGTTTGAACAATCTACCTGGTGTCTGAAGAGGAGCATTGAATGCCCCACTTGTGTTTGATCTATTGCTGGTTGGTGACACCTAAAGTAAAACCAAAGAAGAAAATAAACCAGTTAGAAGAGTTTCTCGTATATTATAAATCATTATTTATATGCACTTTATTTAATTTCCTGAAATTATATTTACTGTTTGTACCAGTCTTTTCAAGACTTGACCGACAGCATCATGAATTTCCTGCGGCTGTTTTGGGAGCAGATTCTCAGTGACTTCAACGCACTCTGAAACAGAAGCAAAGTTTCCTTTTGAATACGTGTGTCAAGCTAGTATACAAAAGGTTTCTGAAATCATTTGATTGAAGTTAAATTTGGTGGCAACGATAACAAAAATGTACTTTTGAAGGTCGGCCTCTCGAGGGGACTGTGATCCCAGCACCTCGTCATGAGGTCAATCAGTTCTTCCAACCCGTCTGCCTTCACCTGGTCAAATACTTTGGAGAGAGGTCTGTCCCCTAAAGGGATCCTCAGTTCCACACGAGCATAATCAGCCACTACATGTGATACAATGAAGACATGCATCAACACATACAAACACAACGTAGTGTGTACAGTGCTTAGTTTAGTTATAAAGGGATAAATTATGAAGGAAACAATACATATGAGGAAATAGATGATAAGATGTGATTTCATTGAATACAAGATTGGAAACCTAAATGCCAAAAGAGAAAAAAAGTAAAAGCAATGGGGTGGAAAATGATAGGACAATAACATAAACTATACCTACTCGGATAGGGCTCTGTACCAGCAGCAATGGACCAGAGCAGAATACCATAGCTGAGGAAGCGAGAGAAAGAGTTTCAGTAACATCTTATTACTGTTATAGGAAGGCTTCACCCCTAAAATGATCATTTGTATGTTAATTACTCATCGCCTGTTACATTAAATTCTTAAAGAAAACTTTCCTGCATGCCTCCATAGTGAACCAAGAATCCAAAAAACCAAACATTTATATTTCTGCTAAAACCTTACTTTTTAAAACACTTCCACATAAATAGTAAGGTTTTATCCCAAATGCATATTTTAAACGAGACTTGGATTAAACTACCTTAGTAGTGTGAGAGTTTGTAAAGGGATATTTTGATATAGTTATAGTGTCGTTAACCGTGGCCCTGACTTACACTTACTCAATTCATTGAGAACGTTCTCCTTGTTTGGATTCTAGTTTATTCATGAATTGAAGTTACCACTGGGGAGTAATACAATACACAAATGATTGTTTTGGGGGATGACATATTCCTTTAAGGTTTTTACAACTATAGAGTAGTATTCTTTGTTAATGTCTAACCTGTACACGTCAAAAGCACGGACAGGTTCATATGATGGTTCAAAAGCCTCGGGAGGCATGTACTTGTATGAGCCTCCGATCTCCCCTGTTGTTTCTGTGTTGCTGTTCAAAGCACTGGTGGAAACTCTGGCCAGACCAAAGTCAGCTAGCTAAAGAACAAAAGAAGAGAAACATAATATCATAGAAAGCGGTTTTGTATCTAATGCAAACATTAAAGTTCAAGTTGACGGCACTCTACCTTGGCGTTGAGGTCGCTATTCAGCAGTACATTACTTGGCTTTAGGTCTTGGTGCATAAGATTCTGTGAATGGAGGAAGTTCATGCCTAGAGCCACTTGATGGGCCAAGCGGAAGACCAGGGGCCATGGTGGAGGGCCCGAGAGCTTCTTCTGCAGGGACTGAACAGACCCTCTTTCCATGAACTCCATCATTATTCCCTGTTGTATGGATGTTCCTCCATCAGGCAGACAACCCTGATAAGTTCCATAACGTCTCAGAACAAACTCACAGGAAGCCATATCCATACAATTAGCCTCCTCACACAGTGCCTTGAAGGGGCTGGAAAAGATGTAGTGAAGAGAAAGCAAAATAGTTTTTTAAACTACTATTTATGAATGAATCATTTAATGTTACAGAAAAACTGCAGGTATTTATACATTTACCAGACACTTTCATGGAGTATCTTGACAGCCACATCAAACCCCCAGCCCTTGTGCCTGGCCTTGTAGACATAACCGAACCCACCATGGCCGACCAACTCCCATTTCTCCAGGCTTTCATTACCAAACGTCTTGTGGCTAAGCGTCGCCATCTCCAGCTCAGGTAGAACTGCAACCTCAAATCTATTTAAAAATATGGAAATAACTTTAGAAAAAAGCTGCTTAGATATTGGTGTTTATGCACCATATTGTAATTACTGCTTACATCGTGCCCTTTCTTTTTGCACACATACATTAGAGCAAGAGCAGCTTTTTGTTTGTAAAGACACTGATAAGCATTTTCCACTTACATTTCTCTTGTGTTTTATTCTTGATACTTTATTATAAAGCTGGATTCTACTTACCATGTATCCCGTCCTGTGTTATCCACATAAAGATTCAAAGGTTAGGCCATACCGAAGCGGTGAAAAAACAGTACAAGTCTCTTCCTGTTTCCTGAGCAGCCTGTAGAAAGAGCTGGAGGGAGGAGTTCCTTATGCTACATGAGTGGTAGTCAGCATGAACTGTTAGAGGAAGTTATGAAAGGGTTGTTGGGTTTTTCTTCATGTGTTAGTATCTGGGTGTGGTGGTGCAGTGGCAAGACACGTTGTGTATATTGCTGGCAATCTCTTATCAATCACGTCTGTTTATCTGAGACCGAGACTGCGTCGTTTATATCAGTCTCTTTGTGAAGCTTAATATGCATGAAGAATAAACGTGTTTTTAGTTTAGTCTGAATATAACCTACCCTTGCTTTTGTTAGACAAATGTTTTAGTGAGAAAAAAATAAATATATATATATATATATATATATATATATATATATATATTTATTTTCTCAGACATTTTCTTTAATTCTTCAAATTAATCACTTGAGCACAGTGCTGGGCTTATGTATCCAACTGTGCACTCACTCACAGAAACATGCACACGCTTACATTTGCTCAAAAAGAGGATAATTAAATTTTCGCAATATTTAAAGCTGAGCTGGTGTTACTTGATTGCACTGAGCCATCGCTTCTTTCCAGCTACAGCATTTATTATTTGTATAATAAAATGATTTCTGACCTTCTCTCTAGAATATCTCACATTACTTCTCTGTATGCTCTCTCATGCACACAAGACAAAGCCATGCTGCTGCGACTGTTTTCAGTATAAATTATTAATGCCAAATACAGTCTGGAGCACAGGTGTTTGTTAACATGACAGCTACCATGGATCTAAATCATATGTGCACAATCACACATGCGCATCCTGTTCATTAACCCTGCCTTTCTGATTCGGCCGGCATCGATAGGCGCGGTCTGCTCTCGCTCTCTGCATTTCCATCGCTCTCTCCTCCCTCTTCTCCACCCACCCTCATTTACGCTCAGCACAGTGTGGACCTCTCTCACCAGTGGCTGCTGTCTCCACTACATCTCTCTCTCTCCTACCTCATCCTATGTCCTTCTGAAACTGTCTATTATACTCTCTTTTATTTGCTTCCCTCTCTACCCTTGTCTCATGCTGATGATACAGTATATGAGGCATGGGATCAGCCTAAAGGAGACCTCTCTGCGCTGGATCTTTGAGTGGAGAGGTGAGGTGAGCGTCTGTCTACATCACCACAGTGGAGGAGTGCTTTAGAGAAGGCAGCATCACTGATGCAGGTTACATCCTGTGGAGCAGCGACAGGAGAGCCTCAGGCAAAAGAGGAGAGACCCAAAAACCCAAGTGCACGCCTGGATGTGCTTTGTGTTGTGAGGAGAGTAGACTGAGAAAGGGAAGGCAGAAGCCAGTAACAGAGGGAGGGGAGCATTTAGCAAAAGGCGCCGGAATTATAGGGGTTTGGGGGAGGTGGGCGTGGGGTCTGCGGGGAGTGTTTTAAAAGTGAAAGGAGGAGTGGGGGGGCTATGCTCTCAGATCAAAGAACTGGAAGGAGGATTGCTTTTCGCTCAGTCTGAAGAGTCGCAGAGAGACTGGGGAGTCACAGGCTCTCCAGGGACTTCATTACATTATTATTAGAGAACAGAGGCTGTCTGCAACACTGACTGAGAGACAGAGGGAAGTGGTAAAGAACACAGAGTGGGAGGGCCAGTCAAAGGACTTCATCTGGACAGAGGTGAGCCGCTTCCTGAGGGAAGACCCAGAAAAAGAGGAAGAGGACAACGAAGAGAGTCCCTCTAGAAAATTGCCGACGTTCCTTTTTCACAAGAATCTTTAGGAGCATCCCATCATGGCTGTCCAACTCATGCCTGAATCAGCCGTGTGCTTGCTCATGGTGAGTCTCAGAGGGGTATAGTATTGCCGACGCTGTCTACTGTCTGTCTTTGTTTATTAATTTATCTGCCGAGGCTTTCTCTCATTACTTTCTCCTCGTGCAAAAAGCTCATGCAGCCACTACTGCAGGAGATGAGCTGTCATCTAATTAAAAGGGATGTTGCTTGTTTGTCCCTCCCTTTTACTATCATCTACAAGCCTGAAATCCTCTAATAACTCCCTAGTGAGACTCTTAAACCGCTTTCCGTACCAAAGAAAGGGCTGGCTTTTGCGTTCAACTCAGAAAGCTTTTGTCTAACTCCTCCACGTGTTCAACTACTGCAGTGGTGAAGTGTGGGAGAAATCCCTCACAGACTGCTGCAGGCATTTGGATGCGGTGCTGAACATGATGTGTACGTTCGGAGACAGATGTCATTTCATTTCTCTTATTTTATGGTGGTGAAAATGACATGTGTTTGTCTCTGCATTGCATGTAAATAAGTTGCTAACGGGGTATACTCTGTATGAGAATAGTGTGCGATCATTTCCCATCTTCAAGAATCAATTAAATTACACACACACACACACACACACACACACACACACACACACATACACACACACAAAAACGGTTTCTGCAGCCCATGGCAGAGGATTTGTAGGATCTTGTTAGTGTAGAATCCAGTACCTCACTGACATGAAACAGATTGGCTTGGCTTGGTTCAGATCTGGCCATAGAGAGCGTTGAAATAGAAATACACAACATGCGTAAATCCATTGAACTCCTCTCACCCCTCTGTCCGGCCGCACAGTGAAACAATGGCAGTGTGGCTTTGCTGCATGTGTAGAATACAGATAAGGCATGGACCCCTCTAATGATAAGCGTCAATGAATTGAAAGTAAACCCTTTATGCAGGGTGACTTTGTATACGAGAGCATGTTCTGCTCATTCTCATTCTACAGTGTTGGCATTCTACAGTCCCAGGGGGAGTCACGCATCGCCGCACTACCTGCTATCTCCACCTGTCATGGCTGTCTGTTACTATGGCGATAGGCCAATGCACCCCACTTGTGGGAGAGGCAGCAGTAAAAAGAGCAGGGTGGGAGAAGAGTGGGAGAAGAGTGCATGACATGATGATGGACAGGGCAAAGGGAGGAATGAGAAAAAGGAAGTGTGATGGATGAGGGCAGGAATAGAAGGAGAAGGAGTGAGTAAGAAAATAGAGGAGAAAGTGAAAGTGGGTTGTTATTTCCACAGAAAGTGGCACACTATGTCAAATATTATCACCTTTACAATTGTCCCTTCCAATGTATATAATTGTCTAAAATAGACCAATCCTTAAGGGATTTTTTTTAACCTTGTTTGGTGTGGAGACAACATGGGTTCATCTGCTGGGAGACCGTTGGCACTATTTTATTCTGCCTCTGCGTAAGTTATCATTAGCATAGAGAGCGTTCCCTTACAAGTGCTCTTACTGTCATAGCTGACAGCCCATGCTGTCGCCCCAGATTTTCTGTCTGTCACTTTAGCTCACACAGGATAACTATCTTACTGTCACAACTTTCTACCGTCTCTTTTTCATTTAGCATTATAGCCACACATCCACAATTATCTCACCATTCAGTGCCACTCTTCACCAGTTGGCAGTGGGTGAAACACTTCAATATAGATATCACTTCTGGTGTTTATCTTCATGTCTGTTGAGCTCCCCAAAGAAAAACATGACTTGAATCTGGATTTTGTTGACTTTTCCTTTAAATACTGGCTGAACAAGATTGACATTGGATAACTAATTTTAGAGCTCAGTGATTTGTTTACAAAATCCATGGCATTTGTATTCACAATGATAAATTCAGAGCTTGAACCTATTTTAATTATTAAAAATTAGTATTATTATACAGATTGTGTGTGTGTGTGTGTGTGTGTGTGTGTGTGTGTGTGTGTGTTTGTGTGTTTGTGGGTAAGCCAAGACTAATATTGATCATACTTCCTGCCTCTGTGTGTATTAATATTTCAGGTGAATAAGTGATTACCTACAGTAGTAATTACAGGAGATTCTTTAATAAGCATAATTTGCACTGACAGCACAAGAAATAGCCCACATCAAACATTCACACAAATCTTTTTTGATACATAGAAAGATAGATGCAATCACTCTCCAAGCTCAAGCAATATCTGAGAAGGAGGGACCTCATTCAGTTCTTTTTTTCTTCTGTGCATCCGTTATGGTTGATACAAATAAATAAATGCAGTAAATTGGTTTTAGTTCTCCTCTGGGCTTTATTGGTCTGGAACTAATGTGATTGGCCCAGACTTACTCTAGCTCAGCTATAAAACCGAATGGTTTCATGTCTGTCATAGAGACTGGGCCAAGACGGGAAGACTATTGTATGAGAATTCTGGGTAGGATTCTAATATTGTTATGAATGGGTTAGATCAATAAAACATTGTGACTGGGAGGATAAATCTTCAAATGATTCTTATGGGAATTCTACTCTTTTTTTAAAAATGCACTTAAACCTCATAGATTAATTAAATACGGGATCTTTATATACATATATGTATATACATATAACATAGAGAAGAACCAATGCCAATTGTATCTAAATAGATAGATACAGTATCTCTCTCTCTCTCTCTCTCTCTCTCTCTCTCTCTCTCTCTCTCTCTCTCTCTCTCTCTCTCTCTCTCTCTCTCTCTCTCTCTCCGCCTGCTCTGATGGGTTTCTGTTTTAGAGAAAGATGAGGTGATCAATATCAAGTCTGACTCCAGATAAGACATGCTGTCATCTGATATTGGACAAACTAGATGGTATCATTCGACCTCAATAGGATGTGGTATAGCTTTTCTGCTGAGATCTCCATCACAGGGATGTTCCATGTCTCTAGCTTTATCTTCACCTAAACTGAAACGTGTGACTACTGCACAAGACTGATGTCTATTTTGAAAATCTGGACTTGTGTGATTGCATATAAATCTTTTCCTTAGCATTTCAAACTAATGTGTCTGCTCTTGATTGCAGGATTTCTTTTCTACTTTAAATCAGAACTGGAGCAGCTATAGTCTTTGCCACCATGTTCATCACTGAGCCGATTAGCTCCGCTCGTCTGGGCTCAAAAGAGGGGAGATGGATATACCTTGGGGGGTGACCTGATGTACCAATTTAAATGTCAACAAAGCCAAATTAAATATTGGTTTTATAAAGATGTGCTGTAAACCTGTACCTTGTGATGAGCACAGGGGGTAAATAACAGCAATGCTTACAGAATAAATCCAACAACGTCTTACAGGCTTCAGTCAGAGGGTTACGTTTTTTGATGCAGCTAATCCAGGATTTATCATAAATTGAACACATGCTAATAAAGTGTCACATGCAATCATAATTAGCGATGGAGATGAGCCTGTCACAAAAAATGGGAACAGAACATTAAATGTCAATGCTCTGGCTCATCTTGTTTTATTTTTGGGAATCTCTTGTTCTGTCTGAGTGGCTGTCTTTTCCCTATGCAGGGGCAGTTGATCAATATGCATTTGTTACACTGGGACCAGCAACTACAGCTGAGAGAAAGCAGGGCAAGTTGGTATCTTGACACACACAGAAGCTAAGTGGATTATCTTCATATTGCTGGAGGGATCTGCTCTGCATAGAGTGAGGGAACAGCAGCTCTCAGCTTCACTTTTCCTCAGTGATACAGCAGTGTATATGTTCTTCTCTTTGTCTGTTTACTGCATGAGAAATACTCCAGTGTGGTAGATACCCTCATCATACACCTGCCAAAGCAATTTTTTCTCTGGGTGGGTAGCTTGAACTTTGTCCGTTGTGAAGTCATGTTGATAACCTGATAATGGAGGTGTTATTTATACTTGGGAAAGCATCCAGCTATACCAACCCCAAAACAAAGACCTTACGCTGCCCTTCATGTTGGAGTCCATGTCTCTTCATTACTATCCCTCATTCAATTATCCTGTCACTGAGGATGGAGGCCAGATGACTCAGTGTGATCAAGCCAGAGGATTCATTCAGCAATAATCAAATCACTGCGCTATGACGTGATGTACTGACCGTGTGTGTGTGTATACATGGGACTTCATTTCAATGTGCATTATCTTGTGTCACAATGAAACATTAGTTATTATCAGTGTTTGGAGATTCACTTTTTCCCGATATAAGTAGTATATATATATATATATATATATATATATATATATATATAATATAATATTATATAATATTTTTGTAGTTTTTCATTATTGATCCGATGCACACTACAATAGAGCAGCCAGTCTACACATGGAAGAGGGTTGAACAGTATGGGGGAGGGTTAGCAGAATGACATCATACTGAGATAATTGATTACTGCCCTGTAACAATGGCAGAGGGGGAGAAGCAGATAACGTTCTGTGTAAATGTGTGTCTGTATGCAACAGTGGAAATTAGTGTTTGGTACTTTTGGTGCATCTGGTTGGAGCAAGCACAGAGTACAGTAACTCAGTAATGTACATCCCATAATCTTTCAATCCCACTGTCAAATGCTATAAATCAACGTGTCACTTTAAATAAATTAAGTTAAAGTTAAATCTACTCACAATGCACACATACGTGTTCAAAAAGGGGCAACCTCCGTGTCTGAACAGTAAAGCCAGGGCGGAAGTGCCTGGAACCTGCATTCCTTCGAATGGCCAGCAGGGGGCGATTCCACCGGTTGCAAAAAGAAGTCAAATTGTATAGAAGTCTACAAGAAAATCACCCTTTTTATCAGTTGATTTATTACCTCTGTAAAGGTTTTCTCAACATGTATATTGTTTCAATCACTATTTTCAAGTGTTCTTTAATACAGCATGAGGTTCATTTTGTAAATTATGTGCTGTGTATGCTTTTAAGGCATGTCTACCTTGTGATTGACAAGTCTCTAGCAGGGTGTTGACCATGTTTTCGTCTTAGAATCTAACCCTTTCACAGCGTGTTTTCATTTCATGAAAGTTAATTGTAACATGTCGCCTAAGAATGCATTGTTCAACATTGGGTTATACTTGGCTCCATCCTTTCGTTTTACTTCTCGTTCCAAAAACAAACATACACACCTTTATCACTGCCACTGTGATACACCTTTATCACACACAAGTAATCGAAAGGTTCTCCTGTTGAACCAGTTTAAACCAGATTACTATATTTTTTGGGTGATTACAGGCAATGAATGAGATACTGATGTCGTATCTGCCACTTTATGTTCTTGTCCTACTACAGACATGTTGTGTGCTTCGTCTTACTCTCCACTCCCCCTTTTGCTTATTTGTACAGTGCTAGTTCTTCTATAATAAATAAATAAAATCTGTATAATTTTCCAATTAATAATTTTTCCGAAAGCTGCAGTATGACTGCAGAACAGTCATGCCTGAGTGATGTTGGAACTGGTTCTGCTGATGTCAGCTAACTAAAGCTCTGTAGTTGCTGCAGGGGGAAAGACACACTTTTACAAAAAAGCCATTTACACCTTTTATACCTCACCTTGCTAGTTGTGTGTTCAATCAGCTGTTTCCCTTAAGGCAATGAAATTAACAATGTTTTTTTTTAATAAACTTGAATGTTGTTGTGTGAATATTAATAGGCTGATGTGTTTTCAGAGCGGTTATGTTCTAGAGTAACCAAATCTGAAAGATCATTTTAATCCTAAAAAGTTTAACCTTACTTATAGCTAATGTTTCGTATGTACACAATTAGAAGGAAGGAAACCTTGTATGCTTACCTAAAGTTTAGAAATATTTTACACATTTAAAATAATAAAGCTCATGATCTAAGGACCTGCAACAATCAACATTTTGGATCTCTGTATCTGTTGTTTTTTGCTTTAATTGATTAGTACAATCCATGTGATGCATAGGCACATATGGCACATATGGCATTTCAATATACTATATATATATATATACTATATATATATAAATATTATTTTATTTTTATTTTACTGATATCATCTTACTATCTGCTACTTAATGAAGTTGCCCTAGAGAAACATTTTTCCTTTTTTTTCCTCCCCACTTCCCTTTTTGCTTATTTGTACAGAGCTAGTTTCCCTAAAAAATGAATCCAGTTAATCATTTTCCTAAATCATGCTTGAGTGATGTTCGGATCTGGTTCTCACTCTTTACTGTATTTTTTACTTAGCTATGTAAAATGGCCTGAAAGGAAGTTAGGCTTGATCTATGTGTTAGACTCTTAAAGTTATATATTTGTCTCAAACATAAAAACAGCAGCAGGCCTGAAATAAGCTCCAACGTGTTTTCACACAAACTGCGAGGCTTTTAACGCCTCAGAAAGTTGTCACTGAAGTTGTTATGGCTAACTTGTTAGTTAACATCCAGCACAAATGGAGTAACATTATCGTCACCCATAAGCGCTGTTTCTGGCCACCTGAAAAATGTAAGTTTGATATTTATTCTCCTTTTATCTCTGGTTTGGTCTCTTCCAACTCCTGAAAAAAAACCATGTGCTTTTAGATTGCTAGCTGCTCGGCATTCCCCATCAGCTAACGTTGGCTAGCAGCTAACTGTGTCTGCATTTTGCTGCAGCCGGGAAGGTAACATAATGCTGGATTGATTTAAACCTGTCTGTCAGAAAAAGCTGCCTGCTGCTGGGTTGATGAGATAAAAGACACGGAAACATACACTAGCTAAATGTCCAGAAGTTGCTTTAAAAAACAACAATAAAAAAGCTCCATAGAGCTGCAGAGATGGTGGTAATTTAGTGTGGGTCACATTACATGTTGTCATTTGATTTATTGTTTAACTTTTATTGCAGGTTTATACTGTTATCAGTACATAATTAGTTGAAGGTTGAATGTAAAACCCTTGCCGAGTCCACAAAGCCATGGACTCAGCTCAGGTTTGATATTGATTAAAGCTTTGACTCTCTGGTGTCCAGCTTTGAAAGTTGTCCATGATCACATTATTGATTGGCCAGTCTAAGATCAAAGGGTTATCATCAAGATCAGCTGCTCTAGACTGGATTTAGCTGTAACCTTTGTTACAGATGTTATAACATTACTTTGTTTGTTTGATTGATTTTGATTTACTAAATTGCCAAGAACTTCACTTTTTCCAGAGTAAGAGGAAGGGAATGCAAATGAGAGAAAGAGCGAGTAAACAAGAGGAAGCGCAAACGAGAATAGTTCTCATCTCTCACCACATGCATAAATGTATAAGGGTTGGTGTGTGAGTGTGTGTGTGTTTATGTGTGTGTGTGAGAGACCACTGCATACCATTAAATCTTCTGAGCTGTTTACACTGCAGCCTGTTTAAGGACTGTTGATGAGCTGCAGAGGTGAAGGCGCCTCAATTCTAATTGACTTCACCAGAGTGTGTGTGTGTGTGTGTGTGTGTGTGTGTGTGTGTGTGTGTGTGTGTGTGTAGCCAAGGGGTCTAAGGTGTAAATAGTGTTAGACTTTTGCAGTGTGTGTGCGCAGTGCATCCCTTCCTGTGTTTAAATGTATGCGGCAGGCAGTGTGACAGCGTTCTTTGTGCGTTTAATGGCCGACCGGTTGTGATCCAAGTTATCAACTGAGCTTGTTTTGTGTAGATGATGTGAGGAAGGGGTTAATAACAGCCATTAATGAGCAAGACGTGACCCAGCGCGTGTCGTCTGGCAGATGCTCATCAAAGTCTGCCAGTGACTCCCTGTACTCCGTCTCTCTCCTGCTGTTTATTAGGGCTCTCCATCTCTGTTCTGGATACCTCTGCAGGTGCATTGATGTGCTGAAACTGCTCAGATGAGTCCAGGCTCGCTAATTATGCGATTCTTGGGTCGATGCGATATAGTTTGTGCATAAACGTTGGCTGAGATGTGTATTTGCATTCACTGTACGATACTGGCCATTTCATTGATTAAACAGCAGCAGGAGAAAGAGCTGCATCTGTCTTTCCTTCTCGCCCCCACACACTCCCACATTTACACACGACCCGTACACTCACACATCACCTTGCATATGGTGCAATCAGTCAATCAATGCTTCCAGAACAAACAGACAGAAATGTTAAGATGAGATTCCTGCAGCGGCTTTAGGAGATTCCCATCTTGTTTCAGTTGGCAGGCAGGATATTGCCCACAGCAAAGCCCACATACAGTATGACATTTATCTGATGGCTGTCCTCTTTGGAAGGTCAAGCTGCCGTGGAAATAAACCTTTCAGTGTAGATAAATGAGGGTTTTCTGCTCGCTGTACACACAGCACACTCAGTGTATTCCGGTTAAATCAATCATGGCCAAATCTCAGGCAAGCCTCTGGGTGCACTGCATTTACCATCAGTTAGTACTCTGTGTACTGCTTTTTGTGTCTGCTTGTGGATCTCATCTCTTGCTTTTGATCTGATGTTCTGATTTACTGTCTGTTAACTAGGTCTGCTCCCTCTTAGTCGAATCAGTCAACTTGGTCTTAGTCGACTAATATTTATTTGATCCATTAGTCATTTTTTCATGCTTTTTTCACGCTGAATTACATATTTGCGAGAACATTGTGAGCAGATCTTTGGCAAACACAAGATTTTAAGTGGTGCTTTTTGCTTGATTCTTTGTGTAGAAACTCAGTTTTACAAATCTGTCAATGAAATCAACTAATCATTAGTTAATTAGTGGACAAGAGCATATGAGTGTTGGTCGACTAAGATTTTTTTTAGCCGAGGACAACACTAAATTAATTCTGTGAATTTAGGTATTGAAAAATAAGTGGTTTGAGTTATATTCACATTGTTGGTTTTATGCTAATGCCAAATGCTAGTTTTTATGTAATGAATACATAAATAATTTTCCAAGGCTTGCACTGTCACATTTGCAAGGTGCCACCTGTCAAGTGTGGCAGGATGCAGGTTTAGGGGAGGGGCGGCAGGGTGGCATGGGAGGCAGAGAGTAGCAGAGGCACCAGGCGGTCTGATTGGCTCGCCATCTGTCTCTGGGACAGAGCAGATGTCTGAGTAGAAGGACCAATCTCTATTTGCTTCCAAGTACACTTTCTCTGTCTTTGTGTGTATGTCTTTTGCTGTGAATATATGCATGTGCATAATTGTGTGTGTGTGCACCACAGTGTGCACGCTTCTGACGTTTCACACTCTGGTTGACACAGGTCCCAGTGGGGCCGATTTGTCTTCCGTATGGAGTGAGTTAACACAGAACAGGTCCTTTTCATAATGAAGAGCTGTCTTGTTAGCAGCACTTACAGGACAGACTGCCAGGCAGAGCCGATATGACATGAGAATCACTTTCAACATTTGCAATATTGAAGCGTTATTAAACAAACAAAAATATGACCATATGTTTATTGTTCTTGATCAAAATGAAAATGAAAAGGAGAGAGAAGGGCTTTGTTTTAATCCCTTCACTCACATCACTCGCTCTTGAACCATGAGTTCCACTGTCAGTCAAGATCAGCTGAAAGTCTCTAACAGTTGCTTGTTAAAATTTTAATTGGCAAAGGCACAGACTATCTAAAATGTCCAAAATGCATTACATATGAAGTCCACACAACACCTGTGAGGTGAATATGTACATATATGAAAAAATATTTAGCTGATTCCTCGTTGAGCCACTGTGCCAGACAGTTGTGTTAACCACAGAACAACAAACCGTCAACTACAAAAGGAAGGAAGGACCGGAGCAAACATTGTTTGGAGGTGAGGTTTGGTCTGCATGGATATAAACCTTTTTGTATTCTATTGTATTTCAACAATTACAGTGTCTTTACTCTGTAATGTGGTGTTTTGGACCGTAGCTTACACATTTTGCACCACTGAATTGTCTTATAAAATCCCACCTGGTTCATATATTCGGTGAAAACCAAGAAAATATGCTGAAAAGACTATATTTTATATTTATACGCCTAATGAAGACACAGTAGGTGGGGGGGGGGGGGGGGAGTGTTGGTCAGTTTGTAGCGGTAGACACTTGGCTCATAGTAAATCGTAGTGGGGAGAAGGACCTACTGTTTCCACTTTGCTTAATTGAAACATGTGCATAAATAGTGAAACCAGAGGAGGGGAGCAAGCGCCCACATCCTGTCGCAACAGGAAGCAACTGTCTGAGAAATATGGGGCTAAATATTGAGAAACACTTGGTTCAACACTATTGTCTTATCTGTTTCGGTTTATAGGTGTCACTCTTTAGTAATTCTCCCTCTCAGAGACAAAAGTGTGACCGTGGTCGTCCTAGTAACAGCTCTCTTACGGCAAAGCATTTTCAAACGATCTTTAATAAAAAGGTAATCAATTCATTAATTAATGATCACCCCCAAAGTACTAATCCTACAGCTATTAAGCTGTATTTGATTTAATTAAATAAATCATCTGCTTCATGATCATTGATTCAATCATTTGAGACATGGCCACCTTTTTCTCAAAATCAATTCTTTCAAGTTCAAGTTTATTCAAACAAATTATCAAACAAATACAGTGTGTAAATGTTTCTTCAATACTAGGATGTAAAGACTGACAAAGCATCAGGCGTAACATAAAAACATAGCGAAACATCTAAAAGCACATAAAGCAGATACATATTTAAATGTTTGATTATCTGCGTGTTCAAATGTCTTTTGTCCGACCAACAGTCCAGAATCCAAGTGATTATATAAAACAGAGAAACAGAAAATCCTCTTCACATTAGAGAAGACAGGAAAATATTTTATTTAAAAAAATTACTTTTAAGATAGTTGCTTTAATAATGTATTAATAATAATCACTGCAGCTCTGAAAAAACCCTAAATGCAATCAAATATTTTATTTTGTTAAAATAAACGTAAAAAGAAACATATACATAATATATGGATATGTACATATACATACACAGTTGCAATGATGTCAGGTGACTCACTTTACTTGTGTGCGTTTATGATAACTGTGTGCAGGAGGGCTGGTTGGCTGTTTATAGGGAGGATTTGTGGTTTTAAATATAGAAGTTGTTCCACTTGAAACATGTTAGTGGAGCTGTGACAGGATTTAGAAAAGTAGAGGACACATGCAGTAAACGGTTTAATGTAGTTTCTCTTGTCTGCCTCTAGAGGGAGTTGAAGGCCTTTGAATCAGATCCAAATAAAGTCTTCCATAGGGAAAGAGTAAATTATGCTCTTTTGTACATTTCATGATGCTCCATGAATTTTGCAGGGGTTATAGTATCCCCAGAGGTTGCAAGAGTTGTAGTGTCTGTGTGTTCTTTCATGTCCTATTTGAATGGCATTTCTTCAGCTGGTCTGAGCACAGTTGCTTAGTTAAAACGAGCAACCCCTGCAGTCATGAGCAGTCCAGGGAGCAGGAAGAAGGATGCAACTGTGGATGCTTCTCCACAGCATGGTACTGTAAATGGCATCTCCCCATGTGTCCGTTCACTCACTCACTCACACACACAGACACACACACACACACACACACACACACACACACACACACACACACACACACACACACACACACACACACACACACACACGCGCGCAGCAGTTCTCGATTGTTACTATTAAAATGAAGTCTGCTTTTTGTCCCAGTTAATGCGGCTGGGTGTTGCTAATAGGCCGACAGGCTGATAGAACTGATTGATGAACGATATCTGAGCTGCTGATTTGAAGCATTACACGACCTTAGCCACACTAATCCCCTCTGTAATGCATAATATATTATCCAGCAGACACACACCAGCCAGCAGTTCATATAAATATAGCTTCAAAGTCACGTCTCATCTGAGCATATGCACCAATTTTTACCAGATGCTGTGTCAAAATTATTCAAATAAGATTCATAAAGTTATTCTGTGTTAAGTACATCATCTACATCCCTGCAGAAGCCAAAGCCAGCCAAACTATATGAATCATAGCAGTTCTTCCCCTTTTTTTTTGCTTTTTTCAAACTAAATGAGGCACTGAACATGCAAGCTTTTTTTTAAGGCAACATTTCCAGGATACATTGTATAATGTGCCAACAGTGTTCTAGTTCTGACCAATGAGCAGCTTCACTTGAGCCATCAGGAGTTCCTTGCACATGAGGTCATCTAAGCAGCAGCTAATGAGAGAGAGCATTTTCCCCTTCTGCTTTCATCATCTCTTTATCAAGTCAGTCCAGAGCTTAAGCCTTCAAACATTATGAAGTGCGATTCTTCATCCTCTAGGCCGCTGCTGCTGGTGAAACTTGCTCTTATAAGCAATGTTTTTGTAAATGTATCGCAAATTTTAACCGAATTTCTAGAAAATCAGCAAAAGAAAATGCGAATGAACTGTTTTATTAGAAGTTGGTTCATCAAGATAAGTATGGTGGTGCTATTACAATTTCCCTCAGGATAAATAAAGATCTTATCTTATCTTATTAAAATAGTGCCAGTCCACGCTCAAAAGATGAAAATCAGTTAATAAAAATATGACTGTTTAATGTATTAATTCAAGGAAGGTTACATCCGATCCGTGTAGAGCAATGAGGAGAATATTCTTCGTCTCCTCAGCAGAGCAGAAGCTTCAGCAGACGTTGGAGTCACATGTACGGCATCACTTAAATCTGTTTCCCTTGCACTTGGTGGCATTTTGCTTTTATCGATACATCAACTTTTCCACCTTTTCAACTGAAAAACAAAACAGGAAATCCTCCTCTTAGCCGTATCAGGAACATCTTCTAGTAATTCTGAGTATAACAAATACATAATAAAACAATACTTAAAGCTATCCCTGTAGATATCACAATGGTGGCTGTGCCTTCAACACGAGTGACATTTATTGAAGCAGTATTTGTTGCAAAGATAATTCACATTTCTTTCCATACCCTGCTGTTATCACTTGATACCATTTACTATTAGCTTTGACCTTTGTCAGCTTCAAAATCAGTATTAGTATGGCTTGTTAATGGATGCATGTTAGTGCTACAGACTCTTGGACTCTTAATATTCCTGTGATGGAAATCCAGATCTTATCATTATGGAAATCGCCCATTGAACTCTGTATTTCCATGATCTTGTTCCTTTTATTGCATCTGCCGTGCATGCATTTTTGAATTATTCATGACGACTGGAGATTAAACAAAGATAACATTTTGGTAAACAATATGCTAATTGATTAGATATCCGCTGTAATGCAGGTTTAATGTCTTAGTCTCATACACTTTGTCATATTTAATTGAATTGAGGAAAAGCTGCATGTTATGTTTGAGGTTCAGCAGTAGAGGGCAGTGTGTGATTGTGGGTGGGCCTTATGTCAGGTACATGCTATTGCACGTGAGTGTCTGGCCATGCTTTGGGCCTGTGTGTGAGTACACAGCATGTGTCAGAAATATAGAAATAGGTCAGATTTCTGTTGGTGCCTGCAAACAAAATCAGTATGCTAAACATGCAAAACGGCAGGGCTCCGTGTGCAGTCGGCTTCTCATGAACCATCGTATGAGTAATGGCACACGACGGAGGAAGATTAATCTGGATTAGGTTAGATTGTGTCGCTGCTGACGCCATAAAGACCCCGCAAACTCTAATTTAGCCACGGTCAACTCTCAACCACGCTGTCACTCTCTATGTGTCTCTCTTTCTCTCTCTGCAAGGCTCGCTATGCTGTCTGCAGAGAAGGTTGCCCCTGACAACCGTTGCTAGGAGACCATTCTGGAGTGACTTCATAGCATCGGGCACGCTTCTACCGTGGCTCACGATGAATAAAAGCAATTCACTATTCCTTCAAACACCGATGTGTATTGAAATGGAGGAGAACTGCATTAATGTCCACATACTGTATTGGGTGGGTAAAAATGAGTTTTCATGTTAGTGCTGCGCTTTTCGCGTCCAGCAGCAGCTTCTTCTTCGCTGATATGAGATGTGTTTTGAATTGTTGTCAGTCTGATGGTTATGTTTTTGTTGAATCTGGCTAAAACAACACATTTTTAATCAGTCGGACCATAAAGGCTGCTTCTTCGGTGGATAGAAGTTATGGAAATGACATTGATTAAATATTCTCTCTCTCTCTCTTACTCTGTCGCTGCTATTCTCTCCTGCCCACTCTCTCTCCCAATCCCTTATGTCCTTCTCCTGGAAAACCCTGCTCACATTACCCTCTACCATCCATCTTTCTCACCCTCTAATTCTCTGTCTCTCTGCAGTAGTGAGATAAGATGTTCCTCCCTCTGAGCTGTGGTGAGGTGTGAGAGAAGAGGGTCTTTCCCTCTCTCCCTTTAACTACCTCCAGCGCTGCAGGCCAATGAGTGCAGCCACACATAACGCATGTATATCTCTGTGCATATTGGTGGAGGACATTTTCTGTGTGTGTGTGTGTGTGTGTACGTGTGTACATGGGCGTATCAATGTGCATGTGCAGCATGTTTCTTGGTATTGCTGTTTAATGAACTCCTAGATTGGATGTCAGACAAATTCCCTCTGGCAACAATCAGAGCAGCTCTCTCAAACATGGCCAGGACCCCTGGCTCTGGGAATGGGCTAAAGTAGTTTCACACTCCAATATATCATAGTGTATCTCAGCCCTGGCCATGAGTCCGACACCAAACAGCACCACTTGCGTTAAGGTCTTGTTAAAAGCTCCTGGAACAGGGTCACACCTCTCTTAAGTCCTCAGATGTTCAGTATGTGTGTGAGTTTAAAAAATGTCACGGCCCATCACTGCTGGAGTAATTCCTGGATTAACCCGTCTACTGTACGGCAGCTTACCTCTACCAGGAACAAGCATATTCAATATTTAATGATGAGAATGTGGTTAATTGATTTAGAGAGTAATTAAAACTCTTCTTGGCTTACTACTTTAATCCCACAGATACATACCACATAGATCTGCCAATATTAAGAAAGCAAATTGTTATGTTTTCCTCAGTAACTGATTTAATGTGACTGCTGAAATAAAATAAATGGTAGTTGAAGACTAACCTTGTGTTGATATTGCCAAAATATTTTTGGGATTTTCCTATTCCACGACAATGAAACATGGATTCTGGCAACTGAAATCTCCGCAACATGTAAGGGTCCAGTGTCTCTTGTTTTCCATCAGACCACCCACAGTATTGACAGTGATTGTTAACAGGCACACATCTTGTCTCTCGAACACCCTCCCGAGTCGATGCTATTGGTCTGCGTAGAGCAGAAGTCCCAGTGCGGCGTATGAGAGTCGGCAGCAGTTCGCTCTCTAGTGACATTGATTTAGCTGTAATGCTGTGACAGGGTTGCACTTTGACTTATGGGTCCCTCAGATTCCTGGGCACACACAGTGAATAACGATGAATATGACTTCTCTCTTTTTCTTTTTCTTCCTCTCCTCCTGCCACTTACTTTACGCTGTGCCACGGGGCGGCCAACCTGCACATATTCCCTAGATGAAATTCCACTATTGAAATATCAATTCAATATCAAAAACAAAATAAACTAACTAAACAAATGATGTCTGGCTAAGTTAACAGCAGAGTGTTGGAGCGGCCACAAAGGCAGATGGGACGGCAGATTAAAAGACAAAAAGACATCCGGATGAAGCATGGAGTTGGAGCGGCTCTAAACGAAATAAGAGAACCTCTAATGCTCCTTTTCTTGCCGTGGTGTAGTTTAATTGATAATCATTGCAATTAATTCCTTTTGTTTCCCCATGAAGTTACAGTCTGTTTAGCAGCGGCTAATTACCTCAGCCCATTGGTCGTCTGCTTTTTGCGGCGTAATTGCAGCTCTCAGTAGAAACACAAACAGCGAGAGAAAATTACACACCATTTTTTACATTTGTCTCGTATATTCGCTCAGTGCAAAGGCTGTTGTTTGTACTGCGCACGTACACGAAAGTACTGCAGCCAAAATTAAGTACTGCAGAATATAAATATCTAAAAGGTGAAAGCAAACCACAAGGCATTAGAGCGATAAAACAACACACTCTGACCAAGGTGTGTCACTTCACAGCCACGTGATGGAAAAACTCACTAGGGATTAATTTTGGGGGTCCAGCTGGGACGACAGGGACAGGATTGAGGATGAGGAGAGGGGAATGGGAGAAGGGGGATGGGGAAACAGAGAGGGTGGGTATGGGTTTGAGGGGTGATGTGCCGTATATTGCAGTGTGCACTGCACTGTGCAGTATTGTCCTGTGATTGTAATGGTTATCAACCCCTATATCCCGTCCACCCAGTCTCTCCTTTATGTATGGCTATGTGCAGGTTTAATAGTGGCTGGGAAGGGTTGGGGGCAGGGACGAGGTGTGTGTTTGTTGGGTTGGTGTGTGTGTGTGCATGCGGGATTCGCTGGCAGGTTAACATTCACTGTCAGCAGTAATGCGTGATGGGGATATATGGGGCTGTATGTCACTGTGGCTTGTCACATACTCATCCGGCCTGGTGGGGGGAAAAAAGCAAATTTTTAACCTTGCCTTATCCTAAAACATTATTTCTACTCTGGTAAAAAACAGTTCTCCCTAAAAACATCATCTTTCCCATAAACACGTGGAGAGCAAGGCTAAAGTAGCAATATATATTCAGCCAACCGTAGGAAAGGAGGGAGTAACCAACAAATAAATTGGATCAAATGAAGCATTGTTTGGCAAAACCTGAACAAAGACATTCTGGGAATTGTGAGGGGTAAAGGTGCTCAAGGTTTATTTATAAGGCTGCATTTAGCAGACTACCTTGGGTCTACCACTGCTCTGAGGTCAGAGGTCAGCTGAATAATGAGATTTGAGCTCTTCCCATTGCCTCCTTATCGAGACCTCTGGAACACTTATCCAATTTTTACATCATCAATAAGTGTGCATGAGAGAGTTATGCAGTGTGTGTGTGTGTGTGTGTGTGTGTGTGTGTGTGTGTGTGTGTGTGTGTGTGTGTGTGTGTGTGTGTGTGTGTTTTGTGCCCTTGATTGTGTATGTGTGAACATGTGCTGTGATACAATCATATGGTCTGATGGCGATGTTCCGTGTGAAGTGGTGAATTGTCTAATGTGAAGTGAACCAAGGAATGTTCTCCTGTGGGAAATCTCCTGTTTAAATATGCTTTATAAATGAAACACATGACTAGAAATCCTGTTCATGGTAGTTCATTTTAATTAGATGTTAATTATCTCCATGATTATGAATATTGCATCACATTTCACCTTCTCTGACCCCGAATAGTGTTTTTTTCGTTCATATAGATTCATTCATTCGTTCATTGTTCACATTTTGTGATCATGCAGTCCAATTAAAATCACAATGGCACGTAATCCATGATTCAATCTCAGGAGAAAATAAATCTGGTTAATAAAATAGTGTTCTTTAAATTTTTTAGCACTGACTGACACTCAACTTGACACTACCTTTGCTGCATTAGCACACACACGTACGCCGTATAGGGCCACAGTGGCCGTACCATCTGCAGGTTGAATGGTATTGATCTCCACACATACTCGTGCTGAGATGTCTGTGTCGTCCAGGCCAGCCTGTGATCAATGCTTTTATGTGACAGCAGTTTCCATTCTATCTGCTTTTTCATCGCTGCAATGGTTATGTGACGGTGTAACAGTCGCCGTGCGTTTACAGCTTGTCAGCACCAATCAATCAGCAGACTATTGACCACCAGCTGTGGGGATGCAAATGTGTGTTAACACCAACTCATCATCATACCCATTATTTTTTTTATTGTGGCAGAGAGAAACAGATGTTTTTTCCAGGACTGAGTGTAAATAGGTTAATTTAAAATATGAAGGTCATCAGCTGTTACAGCGACAGTACGATAGTAAGGATACGTTATACTGTGCTTAAACGCTAATCAGGGATCCTCAACGGTCCATCGTGGTTCATTTGGTTAATTTAATGCTTTTTTTTGGCTTATCTGGGCCAATACAGAGAAGCCAGGCTAAAAATAATTGCGTGAGAGAAAGGCAGAGAGAACACTTCACTTGGTGTCAAGCAGTCCAGGCAGTGAGGCTCGCTGCAGTCGGAAGGCTGTCACCTGAAAACCCTGGTGTCTTCTCACTACGTGGTTAGATCCAACCGCTGCAACTGAGAAAGGCAACAGGCACAGGAATGCACCCATTTTATCTATTTATTTCAGTTTTAATGGTCTCACTGCTTCTCTGTGCTCATACCCTGGTGGACATTGTTTCTATGGCAACGGCAAGATGCAGCTTGGACCAGAGGTGATGATTTGTCCGTGATTTCATGCATTTCAAAAAAGAAACATTAACACAAACTTAACGTAAACGCACGTCACGCACACAAAGATAGACTTTGATTTTAGCTGTTTGTCTTTTAACGTCAGCTCCATTACCTGCAACAAGCCAGAAACCGTCAGTGGACAAGAACAACGTGGCGTCAAACAACCAATGTAACAACCTACAACATGCCACATGACCTGTTACATGTTGGGAATGTAGGTGCAGCTGTATGAGTGGAAATGAGTGAAAAGGTTTGTTTGTGTGTGTGTTTTTGAGAGGGTGACTCATGCCTTGTCTATTAAGAGAATAAAGGGTGATCAGGTTGCTAGGCGATTAAGAGCCGTGAGAATGCCCTCTCTGCTCTATCTGAGTGTCTCTTTCGGTTTCTTTCTTCGTCTCTTTCACACACATACGCACAATAAATGTACATTTTGTCTGACCCCCCCGGCTTGGGCGGGAACAGGGAGTTGACAGTGATCAGGAGGATGGAAAAAGAAGCATTGTGGGAAGCTGAGAGGGTGCGAAGGGACAGACGAGAGAGAGAGGGGAGGAGAGGGAGAGGAGAGAGAGAGTACTAGCAGGAGAGCTGTACCATGAAAAAAAAAAAGGACCTGCAATCATTTGCCACATTGAAGGGAACAAATGTAGCTGGAGGCAGTGAGGGAGAGTGAGAGAGAAAGGGACAGGCAGAGAGAGAGAGAGATAGAGATAGAGAGAGAGGGAGGGAGTAACGATAAGGCAAGGAGAGAGAGACCTTCCATGGACATTGCACATTCAAACCACACAGCTTTATAGGGGAAGATCACACATCAACTGACAGGTCGGCGAAAGGAGGAGAAGCACCAGGACTTTGGCACTGCCGTCTCTCCTCCTGCTCATCACTGTGTGTGCCTGTGTGGGTGACACACACACACACACACACACACACACACACAGGCTCTCTCTGTGTGCCTGTCAGTGCGCTGGGCTCTCTGGGTGGGTAGGGAGCTGCGTTGTAGAGGAGATGTTCACTCTGAGGATGAGACAGCGTTTCTAACAGGATCAATATGCGGACTGGGATAATACACTGACACAGCTGAGGGGACCCGAGCCCACCGGAACCAACCGAATCAGCCATGGAGGGACTGCTGTCTCCAATGAGGACGCGGGTAGGTTACCATGGGGATTACCAACTACTGTTTCCTCCACAGGAATCCATCACCAGAATAGCATATAAGGAGACAGCGTGCCTTACACGCAGCTGGGCTGCTGAAATGAATCAGTCCGTGCCGCTGCCACCGTGGTGATGTTGGAACTCGAGCTGAGAAGTTTCCGAGCTGCCGGCGTTGCTAGGGGCGATAGGCAGAATGATGGGAGAGTGTGGTAGACACAGGAGTTCTCAGTATATAACATGTTTAATAATTGCAGAACATTTGAATACAGTTTCAGTTTGCGTGCAAAACGTATGCGTGCATTTGTGTGTGTGTGTGTGTGTGTGTGTGTGTGTGTGTGTGTGTGTGTGTGTGTGTGTCCGTGCACAGATTAGCAAGGGGTTGCTCTAAAAGAATGACTCAGTGTTTCAGAGTGGTGCCTATCTCCCTTCAGTACAAACCACTGTCATTTTGATTTAGGATGTGCAAGGGAGGAACTGGGTTCAGTTTGTACCATGAATTGGGTGAATATCTAAAAGTGGCAATTCACTATTGTCCTTGTTATACATGCTCTTCTGTGTTCCATCTTTGCATCTCTGTCTAACATGGAAGCTTTTAGGTTGGTGTCTCACTGTGCTCTGTCTGACAGTGAATGTCTGTGTCTGTGCCATACAGAAAAGGCTAATGAAAGAAGAACATTTGATGTGTGTGTGTGTGTGTGTGTGTGTGTGTGTGTGTGTGTGTGTGTGTGTGTGTGTGTGTGTGTGTGTGTGTGTGTGTGTGTGTGTGTATGTGTGTGTGTGTGCGTGCGCACGCGTGTACTGTCAGAACACACTTATTTATCTGTATCCATGTCCCTGCATGTAACTTCCAGCACAATTGTGTGGACAGTAATGGACCCAGAGAGGTGTCTCCCTCCCAGTTGAGATTTGAGATGAAAACCTGTTTGTTCCGGCAGGGATTTTTTGTTTGAAATAATATAGTGAGAGTTGGTGTGTGTGTAATGTGTGAGAGACGGAAAGTAGATGAATAAGAAAACCCCTGTCATATTGAAGCTGTGGTAATGTTATTAATATTTATAAAGGCATGATTGCATTTTTGGAAGGAGGAGGAGAGTGATTCGTTTTTTACCATTTCTTACGGTTACAACCATATCCAGACATTACCCATTAACATCGGATCCACTGTGAAATATAGCCCCAATTTGAATCAGCCTTCCACCTAAAAATACTCTTTGGGTATTCTTTAGTTTCCACTATTTCTAATGCATTCTTCGCCTTCTGCCTGTTCCTCCCCAAGAGGACAGAGATGATTGAGCAACCTGGCTCTCTCTTATATATTCCACCCTCCCTTCCCCCTCCCTATTTTATCACCACTGGTACAGACCTATACAACCAAAAATAAATCCTTGATGCATCCTCCACCAACTATAGATGGAAACATTTGCATATATTTTTTATAGTCGGTTTGATCATATTCTAACATATAGTTGTTAGCTCAAAACCATATAGTAACTCCCACACAAGCCTCTCGGAGATGTGAGGGTGCTGAAATGGTTAAGTCAGTGGGATGACCTGATGGTGTTGTCACACACGAGTACACCCGTCTGCTCACCTCTCCTCCCTCACCTTTACAACTCGCCCTTCTTCTTCTCCTCATTTCATTGTTTCACTCGCCCCCTTTTTTCTTTTTCCTTGTGCAGGATGAGCCACACACTCCCATTTGCAATTGCGCCAAGACTTTGTCTGTCTCTTTCTTGCTTCTCTGTCTTGTTTGTCTGCCCACCTGCCTGCCTGTCTGTCTGTCTATCTGTCGGCCCCTTGCCGTTTCTTTGGCAGTTAACACAAGCGCTGTAATTGGTATTTGCAGATCGGCCCATGATCTAATCCAAAGAGGAGTGTTAGCGGGCTGTTTGGAGATAGACTTGGCTTCAAAGTTATGGCGTGGAATCAAGCCTGCTATATCTGTGTTGTCTGCCATCCTGGCCAGATTTGCCCAAGAGCTGTGGGAATCACTTTCAATGACTAAATGACTTTTGCATTTATCTTCATCAGCCACATTGAGCTTCACTCGCCCCACAGTCGATGTGTGTGTATGTCAGTTTTGGCATCAAAGTAGATTTATGTGAATGAATCACAGCATAATGAGCCAGTGCAGGAGTCTTCTAAAGTTTACACTGCATAATCTACCTTTTAATGCGCCCTTTCTTAACCTCAGATTTAAAAGGAGGAATCAAGTGAAAACAGCAACTGTGATTTGTGAGAAATATTCAACCTGTCTTTTAGTTTACTTGTAAACAGCAATAGAGATGAGAAAAGTAAAGAAGGGAACAAAGTCGAAGCGACGCAATGTGTCAAGGTCTTTCTCAGTGGAGCAGCGTATGCTCGCCGCCAAAGAGCACAACGGCATCTGTAGTAAATCTGAGAGAAATGACTTCAAAGTTTATCCATGCCTTGATACAAAAGTGGTGGCATTACCCGATTAATAGTGATTTTTCACTCATATAAAACCAAAACCCTATTAAATATTTTGTCAAAAGGCAAAAAAAAGAAGAAGAAAGAAAATCAATTCCTTCTTGTCTTTGAAGGCCAGTATGCCTAGATCTTGCTTTAGGGATACACAAAAGGTGACCTCAACCCCAAGATAACAGACAGGGAATAGCAATAGCCTGTAAAAGCTGCACTACTCCTAATCCCCAGCTCCCTAAAATGGGAAAAATGTGCTGAGATGGCTGTGCAGGCTATGTAGTGGACTTTAGAAGAGCAGTATTCATATCTCCTCTATAAGCTGCCTTTCCCTACCTCACTCCAGCAAGTTTTCTATTTTTTACTTGCTCTTGGTACCACTCTTCCTCTCGATGACAGTAATGGGAAAATGAAGTAAAATAAGCATCAGTGAGCCGTGCGTCTGTGTGACCTTTTGTGTAGTTACATACAACAGAAAAGCAGGTCAACACAACACACAGAGCATGCACAATATAGTAAGCCAATTTTTGATCGTCGGCGTCCCTAAACTTTGCCCACGCGTATTCCTTATTATTGTATACTCTCTCTTAACATCTTTTTGATGCGATGTTATAGTTTGGTAGTAAGGACATTACCGATTCACATAGACATTATTGCAAACGATTTCCACATCTCTTCTCTGCGTAACTGTGCACACTATCCGCTTCTTGTCTTTCTGAGGCAAGATGAGAGCAATACAGATTCAGATATATATGAACACGAAGGCATATGTGAACACGAAGGCACACTCACGGATCTAAAAGTGAAAGATCAAGTTCCCTGTTGGTATCCCCAGTTGTATATAATATATGCATATAGGTCAGTAGAACAAGGAGCTCTAGCTTCATTGAAATCATCCTCTGGAGGACGTGTGCTGTTGTATGGCACATCTTCTACACAAATCATTGTGTGTGTGTGTGTGTGTGTGTGTGTGTGTGTGTGTGTGTGTGTGTGTGTGTGTGTGTGTGTGTGTGTGTGTGTGTGTGTGTATCTGCTCTCCAGTCAACTCGTCCTGTGTGTTAGGGGATCAATAGGGAGTAGTTATCAAGGGATTAACCCCGTCAATGCTCCATCAGTCTAATCAGAGAGACTCCTCTGCTCTTCCTCTCTTGTTTACTCTAACATTCATCGTCGTTCATCTGCTGGACTGCTTTTTTTTTTTGGCACAGTGTCCCTGCCTCTCTTGTCTCTAGCCTCTTTCTTTCATGAGGTCATACGTGTGAACATGCTTGTGTGTTTGTCCAGCTGCCCTTGACAGACGGAGCCATTACAGAAATGGCCAAAGGGCTTGGACATACCATGAACACTCACCCACAAACACATATTTATGGCATTAAGGAAAGGTCATACACACACACACACACACACACACACACACACACACACACACACACACACACACACATAGAGAGAGAGACACACCCCCTTCGCACCTTGTACTCTTCTGCGTTGATTCTTTAGCTCCTCTGCATCACATGCAAATACTTGACATCGGTCAGACTCATTTTCTCCCTCCCCCTAAAATCCTTCAAGCCCTGGATACCACATGTTTCTCTTGCCCCCCTTCGCCCCCCTTCGCTGCTCAATATCCTCCTCCATCCATCCACCTGGTTCATTAGTGGGCAGGCGGCTGTCAGGATGGTTAAGGTCAGGGTGGCATGGAGAGGACGAAGCAGCCAAAAGGGAACTGACCAGACCCACATCCCTGAAGTCGACTGCCTCGCTGCTTGGATGAAAATAATTAGGAGAGAAAGGCAGGGCTGTTGGGGTTTGGATTTGCAGCACAAGGTGGGGCTGCCTTTGGCAACCCACTCTGAGACATACATACACATTCAATACACAGCAGGTTGGCTGGCAAAATTTAAAGGCCAAAGTAAGCAGCAAAGGGGGGGATGTCTGGTGGCTGGAACCACTTGAGGCACATGCAAACAAAGACACACACACACACACACACACACATCTTGCAGAGCCCCATCTCCCAGCTGTCATCTTAGCCCACCAAGCACAACAATAGATTTTATGTCAAAAATGTCATTATGTAGTGTGAATTAATTTAAAGTAAAAAAAAAAAGATCACAGCTCTACCATTTGGGAAGAAAACTAACTTTTTCAGATATTATGTATCTTAAACCTTAATAGAGATGCATTCATTATTTCGCCTGGGCTCACGTGGCTAAGCGGCAACATTATTAAAAATATAATTATAGCTAATCATCTTTTCTAACTTGACTAGCTTCTGACCTTTTCATACAGTGTTCATGAAGAGTACAAGGAAAATGTTAATACTGACAAAAGACTCACACATCCGTTGAGACATAAACGTATGCATTCGTGACACAACGGGAGGCAGATAAAGATAAAGAGAGGCAGAACTGTTGCTTTACTGTGTAAGACGGGATCAGTGGGATGCCATGTAGAGAGAGAGAGAGGTCGTCCCTCAGCTCCCTGTTTGAAGCATTTCTTCTCTTTCCCGATTTGAAGATGTGGCACTGCATGTTGGCCGTACGCCATCTCTGATCGTGTCTGTGTGTGTGTGTGTGTGTGTGTGTGTGTGTGTGTGTGTCTGTGTATGTGATCTTGCCCTGCTGTGTCAAGCATGTCAAATGTACTCTTGTCCCCTTGAAGAGGCCCGAATGATGAGATCAATCAGAGCACAATTGAGCAACCAGAGAAGCAAACCAGTGATGCTCTTAATGTTAGATGTTGTCATGGAAACACGGGGTGCAGATTTTCCACTTCATTGGCTGCCATCAGTTTACAGGCATTTTTTTTTATTAAATGATTTCCAAGAAAGGCAATTGAAAAATGGGAGGTACAATTTGTCAAGTGTTCACAAAGATAGTTAGAAGACACAGCAAGACTAAGAAGTATCTTAATGAGAAATTCACTGTTACACCATGCTTCAATTAAATGCACATGTTTGTGTGTCAGTGTTAAAAAACCATGCACTTTAGATTAAAGAGCCTCTAGCAGTCCTATTATGTATATTGACTCTATCTGTGTAATTGCATAGAATGGATTGTCCCAAGAGGAAGCTTTCCCTATACTGCTTTTAGCTTTTGGAGAACCAGAATGCCAATTACACTTTCCTATATTAGAATGCAATCACACACACACACACACACACACACACACACACACACACACACACACCTATGATGAACGAGCAGAGGATCGGTAGTGTCAAAGGGTGACCCTGCATTGAACAGGTATCATACATCTCCCTATCAGTAGATCTACATAGCACAGGCAATTTTACGCATACACAAGTACACGTACTTACACTCACACAGGAAACAGGAGTTTTTTTCTTCACCCTATTATTTCTTCTTATCTCCTCCCGTCACACGCACATTTCCTCCACTCTTTAATGGGCCATTTTCACCTCAACCCCACCAGAGAGCCACCATTTCAAGCCTGCTTCTCACCTCTTTTAAGCCACCCTACCTCCATCTCTATACGTTTCCCATGGGCTCTGAACTGTGACCTCTTTACATGAGCAGAGAGGAAGGTGGCAGCAGTCGCTATCAGCACTCCTGAAACATGATTGGCTGACCGAGAACTGGAGTGGTGTCAACACTGCCCTGAGGGGAGAGAGAGAGGTGTGTTGTTGTAGAAAACAGAGAGGAGAGAGATGATAGAGGCAAAAGAACAGCATGTATAGTGGAACCAAATTTCTAAAGGTGCTAAGTACATCCATATCCACAGAAAAAGAAGCCATAAAACAACTCAACATTTAATACTCACAGTTGGTCTTTGGCAGCAACTGCGCTGGTCCAACGCTGACTTATTCACATGTACTGAGGGATACTGACTCTATTCCAAATACAAAGCAGCCTGAAGCGCTGGGTAGTGCAGAGGAAAATCACTCCCCCACCACCGTAGGGACGCAGGTTCAATACCTGGCTGCGGTGTTTCTGGCTGCTGGCCCTTTGAGTGAAAATTGTAGCAGGAACGAAGCCATAAATGATCATATCTTTGTAACTGCACTGATTGACTACAAATCTTTGTCTGGGGCACCCATTTAGAGCTGATCACATGGACCTCCATGTGTTACTGCCTCCTGGTGAAGCTCCTAAGTGGCAGAGGAGAAAAAGGCAGCTTGCGAATCGGAGCTCTACATTCTCCCCAGGACAACAGAGGGAGTTATTAGCAACACAAACTGCAGTGCTGAGGAACAAAAGGAGAACACACACAAAGGAAAATACAAATGCTGTCATTTTGTGTTTCAAACAGGTACTTTCTCAGTGACCATAAAAAAGCAGTATTTAGTCCTTTGTCCTTCTAGAATATTTGTTCAGTCCATGAGGATAGTAGAAGAAACAGCGATAACAGTGGAACATTTTGTGACAGACCATCGTGTTACAGAATTTACAGCTCTTATTCTACATCTTTCATTTGTGTCTTTAGTTTCTTTAGTCATTTCAGTTTAAAGTTCAGACCATGCATAGATTTTACATTTGCACTTTTTATGCTCTACCACGCTGATGTCTAATTCATGACTTACATACAACACTGCTCAAGGATACAAAGACATTGCACACTTTCACCCGTATATACATACAGATGCACACACGAAAAGTGCATACCAACAAACACATGGATGCACACTGGTCAATTTGCATGCTCCATAACATCTACATGTACAGCTCCAGACATATGGACCCATATGCTGCCACTACACAGCCTTATTGATGTAAGCCTGTCAGCCTCCCAGCATCAAGGCTGGCGCTAGCAGGTTCAGAGCTGCAGGCAGGATGGATGGATGGATGGATGGAAAGACAGGATAGATGGATAGATAAATAGATAGGATGAGGGCTGTGATAGAATGAGAGACGGTGATGGTTGAAGGTGCCAGGATGATAGGACGTGGAGGGGGGAGGTGATTCTTTAGAGCCAGTAGTTTCGGCAGCAGTAGTCCATGACACCATTGGCAGTTTACCAATCCCATCTGGCTTTAGTGATCTTATTGGTGCCTCTCAGAGAGAACAATCAGCAGGAGAACATGCTTTTAATAAATATGTATTTCTAGGCCAACACTAAGGGACTGCTTGCAAAGAGTGTGTGTATTTCAGTGCACATATTGGGGGGCCATTTATTCAAATATACTTCAACTGGTGTGGGGAATCACACTATTGATTGTTTATAATTCCAAGCTTACACTCTGTCTTGCTTCATCACCAGAGTGTAGGTAGTACTTTGCGTTTCATAGACACTCTGCAGCGGTTGCCAGGTATCCTATTACCACCCTTCTCCCATGTGTAGACAGATGCCATTACGCTGAATTAAACCCAAATATGAAATCAAGGTTGCCAGATTGATGCTCATCCTTCCTCCAAGGAATACTTACATCATCCTAAGTGTCTTGCTGACCCTCGATGCTCTCATCACTGCTTGTTAGAACAATTAAATGTGACGTGTGTCAGATTTATAACTCACCCCTGTGTGTGTGTGTTTGTTTGTGTGTGTGTGTGTGTGTGTGTGTGTGTGTGTGTGTGTGTGTGTGTGTGTGTGTGTGTGTGTGTGTGTGTGTGTGTGTGTGCATGTGTTTGTTTTATTCTGAACAGATGTAAGCATCTGCCATTGCAGTTAAGGCCATTAATATATGTCTAGAGGTGTTTGTGATTGTATGTGTCTGGCTTTGGGCAACAGCTGTTGTTTTTTGCTCTGTTCTCTGTTTGTACATGCACTATTGCAAGTTGTCTGACATACCTGATTTAAAATGTAGTAATTTATAAAGTGTATTTATCAGACAATGTGTGTGTCTCATAAATTGGGAAATGACTTAATTATACGCTTCCTTTAAAAAAACGTTTTCTTAGAATTGCAGGTATGTTCATTATCAACAAGAGCTACAAAAATGGCATTTGGTAAATACTGTTGCAAATTTCCTACATGCATTGCATCAATCTCACGTTGGGATTCTGGCAAAGTGATAATTATTCTTGCTGATGTGTGGACAACGCTCACATTTTCCCACATTCAGGATATTTTAAGCTACATGTCTACACTTGTGTATGGCTCAAACAAAACTAAGCAAGTGACTAATAATCCCATAAATATAAAGCATATAATTAAAAGGAGGCAGACCCCTTTCATTTGGTACACCGTCAATCTCACGTGGAATATTGTCCTACAAGTCCTGTGGTGGGTGCAGTCGGATGTTCGTTAATTACAATAGAATACAAGCAGTTTCATAATAATAGTGCTACAGCAGAAAAACACCTTTCTTAATCATAACGTGGTTTATAGTGAGGCAAAGGTTTCCCATGGGCACTGATCCAATTCTGTTGTAACCAGTGTGCAACTCTCCTGTCTCTGTGTGAACTTGCACCCACTGTTCCTGTTTAACAATGTTAAATGTTAATGTAACTGTCTGATATCTTATGAGACTGTTACTGTATCACTGCACATGCAACCAGGCGTCACTTGGCTTCCCTGGCAGTCTCTGTAGATGTGTTTTAAATCCTAAGTCCCTTTTCACATGCTGTTTCTGTTATTTCATCCACCCCTAACCCATTTACCAGAGCTTCTCACCTTGTTGCCTTGTTTCTGCGCTTCATACTATGACCACCAGAGTGCGCTGTGTGATGGGATTCCCCTTGCCCAGCCCAAGGCTTCCCTAAATCATAAGCCTAAGCACTTGGAAGTCCAGTTGAGTTTCATTAACTGAAGAAGAGCAATCCCTCTTAGCACCATATTGGAAGTGGTGTCCGTACTTCCTGTAGCTCCTTCAGTAAAGTGTAGACCGATCCTACCACAGCAGTAAGTAAGTATTGAGAAGGTCAGCACTGGTGAGGAAAAACTACTGACATTGCTTAAGACTTGCGGTTGTCAGAAGCAAACAGCCTCCTAATTGCTATGTCCTGTCTGATGTATGGAGCCAATAAGGTGAGACTTTCAGCCCTAATGTGCAGTGGTCTGCTGCTCTGCTGCTGTGTGTGTCCGCGCTGGCCGTTTGGCCCCAATAAACACCCAGCTTTATTGGACAACTCCACATTTCCTCTCGTCCGTCATAACAGCTTTCTCAGAGACACAAGGGCTTGTGGAGGAGACCAGGTGGGGAAGGAGGAGAGTGAATGTGTGTGTGTGTGTGTGTGTGTGTGGGTGTGTGAGGTGACCAGGGAATGGTTATGTATATAATTAATGACTCCATCCTGCTCCTCCTGCTGTCCAAGAGGGGGACAATGAGCGGTCGAAAGACAAAGAGCAGGGAAAGCAAGTGAAATCAAGAGAGAGAAAATGACAAGAAGGAGTAAGGGGAGGACAGCGAGGGACAAAGAGATGGAAGGAGGGAAGCATATGTTAGAGACTGCACTTGATTAATAATGAGTTTTGTCAGTGACCGAGTGGCCGTCCCATTACCCCTGCTGTCTACTGGAGGGGCTATTACATAGGATTTACCCCCCAATAAATCCTCCCCCTCTTCTCACAGTCCTTCATTTTTCATGTGCCCAATCTTTAGCTCTTTCCTGCTTCTCTTCTCTTTCGTAGCTTCAGCTGCTCCTCAGTTCCCATGGCGATGATGTGGGCTGAATGTAAATAAGTGGTAAATACCAAGGGACAGGACCTTGGCTGGGAGTGAAACCTGGAACTGATCAAGCCCTGCCTGTCACAGCACAGCTTCACTTCTGACTGCTGTGGAGGTGAGGAGGTGTATCAAGGACAAAGACAGGAGAAGGGTGGGGCGTGACGGGTATGTCTAGCAGGGGACTCCAGTGGAGGCTGTAGCCCCAGGGGGTCAGTCTGCCCCCCCCCCCCCCCCGACCTCTGTGAACCCACTCCCTCTCTGGTTCCTTCTTCGATACCATCCATTTTAGATATGAGTCCTAAATGACATGCAGATTAGTAGCTGCCAATCAATACCTTGATAAACTGCGCTGCTGTGACTCAACATTTTACTTTCATAATGATGAGAGGGATGGCCTGGAGTAATGTCAGGAGAAGGTGGAGATCTCCTCAAATTACGCCTGTCTTTCCCTGAGCCCCAAGGGCTCTCCTGCTCCTCCTCCTCTGAACGTTAACAAAAGACAATCTGCCTGAGTCATTTGACCAGTGTTTGGCATTGGTTTGCATGGCAGCGGTGCACCTGTCAGAGGTGTAGGGCCCATCTGTACAGTAACAAGCAGCTCAGACCCATGCTTGCAGCAAGAGGCGGAGCTCGCACAGTCTGGCTTGGGTTACTGCACTCCTGGGAGAAGGCATGCATGTGTGTTGTGGGTTATAGAATGAGTAGGTCATGTTGGCTCATTAGAAGAACAAGGAAATGCATGTGTGTGTGTTTATGTGTGTGTGTGTGTGTGTGTGTGTGTGTGTGTGTGTGTGTGTGTGTGTGTGTGTGTGTGTTTGTGTCGAACGGTGTGCACAGGTGTATCCTCGTTGTACTTTGCCTTTGTTTGTGCGCACACTAGTTTGTGGTGTGCATGTCTGAGGGATCATAGTGATTCATTGTCTATAAAGAAGGAGAGTTGTGTAGTTACGAGGGGCTGAGAGGTTTACAAGGGTTATAAGCACAGCTGCGTCCTGCGTGTGGACCAATGAGTCTTACGTAAAGGTCTGAGGAATAAAAACTCTTTGGGAAGAGTGTGAGGAGAGCAGGAAAACTTACATTAGTGTATGTGTTTTCAGCAGTGAAAAATGAATCAACATTTGTTAGGACAGTTTGGACATTCACTTAACAATGAATTCACTGGATGCAGGTTCTCAGATATGATATTTTAGATATTTTAGTTCATTGTAAAAACAATATCTTGGAGTTTTGGATTTTCTTTGAACAAAAGAAGCAATTTGATGACGTCACTTTGATCTGTGGGAAGCTGTGGGCATTTCAAACAAATATTCTGACATTTAATAGATCTGACGATTAAGCAGAAATATAATTAACTGATTAATCGATAATGCAAATATTCCTGACACACACACACACACACACACACACACACACACACACACACACACACACACACACGTTAACCCATGTTTCCCCCTTTTCCCAGTATCCCAGTATTCTCCCCTGTGACTACGATCATGTATAACCCATTTCCCCTCATGATCTGGCCTGTAAAGATTAAATATGTAGCCATATCATCAAACATTTAACGCTCACGCTGCTACAAATCAGTTCCTAATCGTGTGTGGACTTTGGCTCACGTGCATGTCTTGATCCTAAGTTGATGTGAGTGTGCTGCTTGCACGCTAGAGTAATTCATAAAAGTTGTGCAGACTCGCTGGCAGACGTGCATGCCTACTTACCAGAGTGTTAATTGTTAAATCAGTGTCAGGGAAACAATGTTTTTGTATCCACTTAACGGTGTTGGTGAGTACGCGCTTCTATCTGTGTATATTTCTGTGCCTGGCGTTGGCTGGGAAGCGTCCTCGGCACTGGGTAAAGTGGGCTAAGTTTACTGGGGCAGAAAATGCTGGAGCGTGACTCAATGCAGCGCCTTCATACAACCAGCCTCTAAAATATGCCTCTGTCGCATTCTGTCTGCTCAGTGCCTCTCAGACACACACTCACTCGTATGTAGGACAGGGAAGACAGAAGCAAAGGATACGACCAAGTTAGGAAAGGTGAAATGTGTGTGTTTGTTTTATGAATGACTTTTGATCCCCCTGCATATCAGGTATTCTATTTCTACTCCAATATTTCAAAGAACATTTGTTCTGAGTATGAGTGGGCTTACTAAAATCCAAGGTGACTTTCACTGCAGCAAGAATGACATAAGATAGTGGAGTGCACCTGCCCCTCTCCCCTCACAGGCCTTTCTAGAAAGCCCCCCCCCCCCACACACACACACACACACACACACACACACACACACACACACACACACACACACACACACACACACACAGATTTGGGGTGGATTACTAACTGGAAATGCTGCAGAGAATGACTCAGCAAAATCCCTTTACAGTATCTGCACTTGCTGTCACTCGAGGCACAAAACAGAAATTAATGGAGACGAAGAACTGACAGCACAAAGATAAAACTACTGAAAGACAGAAACAGACATTAAACAAAGATATGTTATAACGCTAACAGGCACAGTGGTGGGGATAGAACAATGCAACTGAAGGATAATAAACTCACAGTATGACATAGATTGAGTTAATGAAACCATTTGAGATCATTTGGCCGGACACATGAGCAGATGAGGTGCAGTGTGTGTTCCTTTCTCTGCAGACTTTAACACCTACTTGTCCAGTGTATAAGACTAGCAGTAAACCATTTAGACAGTTAGCTGCAAACAGGTGCTTAAGAGGCTTTATCAACATGTCTGGAATAGATACTATTTTTGTGTGTGTGAGTGTGTGTGAGCGCAAACCTCAAACCACTTGGAAGATTGCCCAGAGTTTGATTAGCACATATCCCTGTGTCCCAAGCCGGGTGGACATCACAATCAATGGCGCTCACACAGACACACACTCTGCACTCTTTTTCAAAATTGGAATTGAAGACAAAAAGTGTCCTCGGAGCTTCTACTATCAATCAGAATCGGAGCGGTTTGTTCAGGCCAGTTTTGTGATGCACAGTTCTCGCTGCTGCTGGAGACAACACTCTGGCGTTCTCGCTGCTTACTGGATTACTGGGACAGTCAACTTCCACGAGGAACCCGGTGGTGGAGACAAATGGAGTAATTCCTCCAATTTAAACTGCTTCAGTGCGTTTCATCTTGAGGTACTGTTGGATGTAATGAAGTTGATGATGATGACCATTTCATTATGCTTTTATATCTATCTGAAAATCTATGCAATAGTTCTTATTTATTCATGAGTGCATGATATGTTCATGTTGCGGTGTTCACAGGGTATTCTCGTTAATGCCATCTTTATAATCAAATAAATCTTTGCAGAAACAGTAGCTTGGCTGTTCAAACTCCCCCTTTTGTGTGAATCACACAGAAATGTGTTTGTGCATTTGTAGACACATGAGAGCTTCTTGTATGTGTGTGATGGAACATAATGGGTTGTTTGCTTCTGTGTATTATGCAAAGAGGCGAGGTGATATTCAGCTCGCTCTGTGATGACCGTTGTAAACATTGCACCGACGATTCATTCCAATACCTTCACTCGCCGTCGCACATACACACACACACTTACACACATACACACACACACACATACACACACATACACACACACACACATACACACTGGATTACACACTGAAATCTGGGTTTTAACCCTAGCAGTAACCAAGGAGTCGCACTGGGACATGCTGTCCTGTGTCGCCTCTCTGTTGGGGGCTAAGCTCCTCACTAATGACGAATGCTGGTCTAGATAGGCTACCTGCCACTCTCGACACGACACTCAACATGCCACCTAATTCACAAGTCTTAGTGGCCATATACTGTCCATCTCTTCCATGCAGGAGGGTATTTATAATGCATGAGCGGCATGCAGATGAGAATTAGAGGGATATTTCTGAGTTATTAATGGTGGGTTGTTACATATTCACAGCAGGCAGCATTGGGAGCGACTTTGGGAAGACAGGGAGGCCTCCTGAGGGCAACAAATAACTGATGGATCTGTGTATTTTAACACCCAGGGATGTGTAATAGGGTGTGTGTGTGTGTGCGTGTGTGTGCGTGTGTGTGTGTGTGTGTGTGTGTGTGTGTGTGTGTGTGTGTGTGTGTGGTTAAGGAAGAGGGCAGGAGGAGGAAAGGAGGAAGAGTTCAGATTGAGAGGAATGTGTCAGAGAGAGAGAGAGAGAGAGAGAGAGAGAGAGAGAGAGAGAGAGAGAGAGAGAGTAAATGTAAACCAAATGAGGGAAGGGGATCGATTTAACAAAGGAGGAGGTGTGACCATCAGAGCCTGTCCTTTGACCCCGCTATCAGTCACAACAGTCACAATGCTCTGGTAAAAAAAATAAGGAAAAATACAAAACCTCAAGAACCATGTAGCACATAACAGGATATTGTCCGTGTCAAAAGCGTTCTCTCTTACTGGTTTCACGCCAGCAGTGATAGAAACGTCATCTGATGAGTTGCATGGTCAGGTTTCCTGCACTAACCTGATTTCCCCCCAGTAACGTTGTTACTTTGGAGAATGTAAATTAGGCTTGGGCAATATGACGAGATAATTGTTAAACCATATTCAATTATGCCATATTTGGCGATTATTTATTTATTTATTTATTTAAATCTGTCAGAGAGAATGACGATGATCGGGTGTTGCTGCCTCAGCTTTCACGGCTGGACTCACGGCGACACTACTGACTTGTGACGATCCGCTCCCCCAGGACTAGATTCTGGTATGTGTTTATTTCTGCATGGAGGATGCTTCGACATGTACACACACATGTTCATTCCAATGCACAGCCAGCAGTGATAGCTTTTAATAAATCTAGTGAGACTGCTTCATTTTTAGGCCTACATACATCAATAAAACAGTAGATATCAGTAGACAACAAGCGTAAAATAACTTGACGCAATGTTATTCCATCGTAGTGCTGCCCCTTCTTGCCTTGGTATTGCAACATGTGCGTCTCCAGTCTACAGATATGATTTATATCTATGTGCGTCTCTCGCTTCAGCTTTGTTTTGATATATCATTTCATATATAATTGTTTTTCTTAAAGCAATATCGTCAGTAGGGGAATTAAATTTTTGCCCAATCCACAGCTTGTTACTGTGTTCAATCATATCCTGTTTGTTGGTGCAGCCCAGCTCAACTCACTCTCACCCTAACCCCCTGCTGTCTGACTCAGTTTCTTTCTTTCTGTAAGTCTGGTTAACACAAAGAGTACATTCCTCCAGCGTTTGCCAGAAAAACAAAAACAACCCCTCTCCATGGAGCGTCCCAGCATCCTTGGTCCCCCTGCTTCCACTCTTTTCTTCTGCTTCCCTTCTTCCCTCACTGAATCTTTCCTCTATGCTATTCTCCCTTATCTTCCCTCCCACCCTCTCCTTCCCAATCAGCCCCCTACCCCACATGCCCTGTCCTCTGCAACCCTCACCCACCCCTCCCCATCACTGTTACATAAGATTCCAGTCATAGATCCAGGCCATATTGCTGTTGTCTTCGCCCTGTGTGTCTATTGGAGCCTCAACATCCAGGGCCAGGCCTTAATGAGGCCCCTACAAAGGCCCATTGATGAGGAGCCCAGTGTGAGAGAGGATGACCCCAGTCAAGAGCACCCAGAACTGGGCATCAACTGCCCCAGGCTCTCCCTCCACACAAAGACGTCCACTGTGGACAGAGACCTGAAAGGGCACAGAGAAAAAAAGAGAGAGAGAGAGAAAGTGGAAAAAGAGGGAGGAGATGTCCTGTTCAAACAACTTAGAGAATGTGAGATAGAAAGATATAAAAAAAAGAAGAAATTAAACAGATGTATGACTTCATCACATAGTAGTCGCTTCTTTGACTATTAGCTTATGCTTCTTCTTCTTCCTTCTCTGTGCATCCTAAGAACAGTGAGTCCCACCCTCTGCCAGGGAGTTGTCAGTGTCTTTATCTCACCCATGGATCATAGCTCAGAACTGGAGAAGGGACTACAAGGCTCTAGTCTGTCACAAATCCTCATCAGCAGCCACAGGTTGCTCAAAGGAGCGATCGAAGCTCTTTGAGGGGACTCCCACGCTCTTTTTGGAAACATTTGGAACACTAACCGGAATCCAGACGGTTTTCCGAGCCAAGTCTGGTGGAGATAGATGTGTTTGTTTATCAGATTTGGACTACAACTGGTTGTTTGGGAAGCTTTCTTGGATGGAGAATGAGAGGAGAATGCGGACAAATTATGCTGGACTATTAGAAGCTGTCATGGTACAAACATTTGCAGAATTGGGATGTTAAATGACTGACATGGCTTAACTACCTCATGTAAGTCATCTGTCAGTATCCCATAATAACAGAGAGGAAAAGAAGTGGAGTCAGAGTTTGGGTCTTTCATTTTGTTGAAAAATCTTTATTATTTTCGGCGGCATTTGTTTTGGATCAGCTGAAGGATGACTCTTTCAACGCGACTCGAGGACTTGGAGGTGACCCTGGAGCACATGCTTATGGATGTTTTTGTAAGTTTTCCCACTTTTTGTTTTTAAGTTAATTTAAAATCACAGTAGTTGCCATATCTGTCATAAATGTTAATTTATTAATTTGTTAATTTGTTAATGCATTCGTCTTTCCTCACTATTCCTCTGTCTTCTCTTCGGTGTTTCATCTGGTTGACCCCTCCGGTACATCATTGCAGTTGGAGACCGATGGCCAACATATGTTTCCGTCTCTTTCCAGATGCTCTCCCATTAATTGCCACAAAAAAAAAATGTGGTGATTAAACGTCAAACTCTGCACAGGGAGATTTAGTTAATAATCTGGCTGACCAGGAATGTAAGCTGGACTGCATGGCCAATGCATGACTCAAGACAGGGTTAGTCCACTGAGTTAAGACTTTGGGAATGTTAACTCAGCATGTGAGGAACTTTCATCCAACTCCAAAGTGTACTGGATTTATTTATGCTTTCTGTGGTCAGCAGCCTTCATATTTGTCTACATGTTGCCATCAATCTTTTGATTATCAAGGCATGAAATATCCAAGAGAAGGAAGTGAGGATTGAGAATGAGGAAATAAGGGATGAAAGAGGAATGAGAAGGAATGTTTGATGGATTTGATCATCAGGTTTCTATTGCCTGTGACGCTTGGTTAGTGGTAGATTACTCAGGCCCCTGTGGTTTCCAAAGCATTCGGGCTGCGGGAATGAAAAACTGCTCCACACTGCATCCCTCAAACATGCACTCACACACACATTTAGATACAATATGCAGTCTACCTCTGCAGACACACACACACACACACACACACACACACACACACACATTGTAAATACGACTTCACAATCCCTGGTTGCTTTGATCTGCCGGCTGCGGTAATGAGTTTGGTCGTTAAGCTGCTGTTTCCCTTTAACATTGTTTACAGGCACGGGCATCTGTTCGAGGAAACAGTAATCTGTACTTTCCTGATATATACTGTGCTTCCAATGAACACTATCGGTACCCACTCCACTGCCGCCGGGCATCAATGTCACTAACATGCGAATATATGCTTCCTCAATCCATCGACCTATTTTGGAGATTTGGTCATTTTCATATATCCAATAGATGATTTATGACTGAAGCAATAAAGATTAGTGTTTATGGCCAGAACAGGATTTGGATTATTCATGCACTGCATGTGGGATGGAAATACAGGAGTCAGGAAAACGCTTCCTTCCTCTACATTTCCTCTCAGCATCCTAATTAGACTGCTTATTTATTTATTTCTCTAATTGCTGGAAGAGGCTAGAAAACAGAGGGTTATCTGGCCACTTTGCATACGCAAATGAGAAATATTCAAATCGTCTGCACCCTTTCCAGGCTGCTTGTTTACTGAGCGTGCATATGGTTATGGACGTGCACATCCAAATGCACATGTACACACACACACACGTACACACGCACACACACACAAATGTTTAAGACATGCAGACATGAGCTAAGAAGAAGCCTATTTCAGTGAACCATCAAATGAAGGCAGGGTGAATTAAATACTTTTATGGGAAGGCTTACCAGCAGCAGACTTCATGTGTCATGGATCAGGCATCTTATATTACTGAAAACATTTTGTGTGCTTGAGTGTTACAAAAATGTTACAAAAAACATTTCTGTATGTTAAATTAAACTAGCAGTGAGTAAAGACAGGGGTCGTTAGAGGAATAATAGGGTCATTAGAATAATGACAGTGCCTCTTTGACCTCCGGAGCCCTATCTATGATGCTCATTGGCTTGAAGCAGTAGCTGAGTGCGCAGCTATGTTCAAGGGTGCACAGCTATTTTCATAACACGGCAGTGCTTATGAATGATTCAGGAAAGCTGAGAGTATCCGAGGAGACAAAGTTCCATTACAACCTTTTACTACAAGAAAAGGAGGTCACTATTATGTTGCCTTGATTGCTCACAGGAAGCCGGAGTCGAAGCCAGAGTCATTTGTAGATTTTTCAGGTCAACACTTTTATTTTCTCTGCGTTCGAGACCACTATCATAGATTTAAAGCACATGACTGCACACGACATGATTACAAAGTCGAGCATAGCAGCTCAGAATTCAGAGAAATATAGTGACGAAACCCATCAACGCTGTTAAAATCAGCTCGTAGCTTAGTACACTGCCATTGTTACAAAGGCAAGGAACGTATTGAATAAAGCAATTCATCTGTGTTACTATATAACTTGATTTACATGACATTTGTAGTGTCATTCACATAGTAACGGACATAGTGACAAGACCCTTTGACATGAATAAGATATCTGGTGATTGGATTTCTTTTCTGGCAGCTTTTGTGGCACCATATCAGCTCCTGCCAAAGCTTGTGTGTATTGTGATGCTGGTCCGCTGAGCTGAGCTGCGAAGGACAGACAGAGACAGACAGAGAGAGAGAGAGCAAGAGAGAGAGAGAGAGAGAGCGACATGGCAGCTCTTCTTTCAGAGGCTGCCTCACAGTCTCGCACAAAGGCTGACAGTCACGTAAGGAAATGAGGCGACGTGATTAAAAATGCATTCCATCCGAGTGTAGTTTAATTGAATCTCCTCCTCGTGCACCCCAGAAACGTCTCCAGCCCCCCCCCCCCCCCGCCGCCCCCCAGTCCTCTCTCCCAACACCATCTCCCCCAATGATGCAGGCCTGGAGGCAGAGCTACGCATCCTCTCTCTCACTCTTCTTCCTCCCAGATCCCTCGTTTTCTCCTCCATCCCCCTCGCCTCCTCTGACAGAGGAAGATCTCAGCTGGATGGGATTGTTTCCGTCACAGCTGCACTGTTTTTCTCAGCTTTTTTTCCAGCACTGTCTGCTCTCTTTCCAGCAGCTATAAAGCAGTAGTTCCTATCCTTGGGAGAGCTGGTCTGCCACAAAAGGCCTCTGAGAGCCTGCCAGGAGCACGAACACTGTGACTTACTGACAGCAAGAGCTTGTACTCTTTTGACTTTTGACTCTTTTGACTGTGCTGTTGTAGATGGGTTGTTTCAGATAGAGGCTATTGACTGGGTGTATGTGTGACCATTATGTTATATAATGGTTGTGTCCTCTATCCAGCAGTGACAATATTGTTCAATTATAGCAAGTTCTTTCTCCCTCCCTCCCTCCCTCTCTAGCTACGCCTGTCTCTCTCTCCTCTCCGCCTCTACATCATTCTCTCGCCTGCTTGCCTCTCTCTCCACAAAACAGTTGTCATCCCGTCTACATTAATCTGATGCTGGTATTGATCGATATAAGGCTGGAGTCACAGTGTCAAGTCCTTTCAGGACCAAGACATAACTTTTGAGAAATCTCAAAGCCTTATTCTCTGCAACCTTACCCTTCTTATCCTATTTTTTAAATGATTTAATTCTTTACTTGATTCTAGACAGTAGAGGCAGATAGGAAAACAAGGGGAGAGGGGGGGGGTATGCAACAAAGGTCCCCAAGCAGAATCTAACTGGGGACATTGTGGTTATGTGAAATGCTGTTGTATACCCATCCGTCTGATTTTGTTTAAGGCTATACGCCTGATGTGTTCTTTATGTTAATGTCAACAAATCCAATAAAAAATGCAAAACCAACAATGGTTAGTCTGTCTATTAATACTTACTGAATTCCCTACCCTATCTTTGGCATTCAGCCCCGAGGCCTTTTTATTCATACCTGAAGATTCACTATTATGCTGTTTATAAGTTATTTCCTAGCCAGGAAGTCTGCTTTTTAGGAAAACAATACTCAAACATTCAGTGTGCCCATGTTCACTGTACTGAAGGAGCAGGTCATCCAGTGCAATGGTGTGACTCACGGGTTTTGGTCCAAGGCACAGAAAAACAAGCTATATCAGGGTTTGGCTACACGGACAATACTCGTTAGTCTTGGTCTTTTCATACAACATATAGAATAAGAGTAACACATTATGTGTTATTAGTTCCCTCCATAATATCAATGCAATTTGAATGATATCGTCAGATTTAGCAATCAGATGTGTCTCATTGTCTTGCCTCATTAGTCTTCACTTTGACTGTAGAATCACTGGAATAAACACAGAAAAGACAATCAAAAATGTATTTATGTGCACATCCATAAATGAATCAGCTATTGTCATTCACCATCCAATTTATATTGCATGCATGGTCCAGATTCTGATGTTGAGTGGCTCAGCACATGCAGAAGCTTTCCAATAGACTTGGGTGATTATTCAGAAGCCTCCTACGGTATTCACTGGGGTATTCATCTAGCGCCCCATTCAAGTCTGCCGCTGCCCTCATAATAGACTGCTGATTGGCCCTTTGGAATGATAAATTCTAATTCCATTAAGGCATGAATGACTGCATAATAGCAGTGTTTGAGTCTGAATGTGGGCAAAGATACAGTTACTTTTCTCGAGGAAATCTCTACGCACCAAGGTTATAAACAGAGTACATTAAAAGATGGAGGGGATTATTATTTTTTTTACAGTTCCTACATTCCTTTGGTGCCACTGGCTGAAATTTTAATCATATTGAAAGACACACACAGGCAGATAGGCAGTATGTGCACACACATACACACACACACACAGTCACCTCACAGCGGGTTGAGCAGATGTTGTGCTCAGCAACACGGTTTGTCCAGGACAACCTGTCCCCGTGTTCCACCAAATCTCTCCGAAATATAAATACGGCCTAGTTTTCACAATGAGTCACACAAATGTCCCAGTTTCCTAAAACATCTCTCAGCCTCTCTGTTACCTCTCTGAGCATGTACAAGTGTTTCCCAGGCCTTCTTACACAGACACTGCTGAGGGGATGATAATTGAACTGGATGCTCCCCTGTGGAGAAGTCAGTATAATTGGTTCTGGCCTGATGAAGGGTGGGAGGCCCCGCTTTCTGCTCATCTCACTCTCATAAGATAGAGAAAGACAACACTAGCATACACTTAGAAGCACAGACAGAAGCAAACGGTGAGAAATGAATTGAATTACGCTATCAGGGTGGTATTGTTTCGCTACATAACCGTTTATCCGTGCTTCTGTGCAATGGCGCTGTAACTCAATCCTTTGTAATTTGTGGAGTCTTGGAACATAAACATTCAACCCCCTCCCTCGCTGCCTGGGATGGGGAGAGAGTCCAGCTAGAGGGCATTTCCATAAACACACCCACACAAACACACACACATGTACACACACACACACACACACACACAGTGAGGAGCAGGACCATAGGGATGAGTCAGACTGCCGTGGGCAGAGACTGGCTGGCTTATCTGGGTAAATTAATGTGTAAAGATGCCAGGAGTCTACAATTGAGAACCATTGCTTCGTATTATTACAGCTATACGAACAAAGACTTAGCAGACACAAACACACAGTAGAATAAAACCCAGACACTCCAGACACTTTGTTTGCGCCTCTGTCATTAGCATCTCTCATAACCAGGTAGTGATCTTCTCTCCTTCTTTTCTATCTCTTCTCTCTCTCTCTCTCTCTCTCTCTCTCTCTCTCTCTCTCTCTCCTCTCTCTCTCTCTCTCTCTCTCTCTCTCTCTCTCTCTCTCTCCTTGTATGCAGATTTGTTGGAAATGTATTAATAGTGGTTAGTTCATTTTGAGGACAGCTGGTGTGAACCGATCCAGCACAGTGAAGTGATTTTTGGAGTTTATGCCTTATTATGTATGCAGTTTGCAAATCCCATTTGCCTTTTGTTTCTGCATGCTTGTTGACTGAAATGGGTCATTGTGTATCTAGCCCAAGGCATCAAGAATAGTAACATGTTTACTTATTTATTTATTTTTCCTTCTTTTCCTCCTGTCAAGACGAGGGTTTATCACCTCACTGGATTGAGGCAGTGGAATTCAAAAAAAATCTCAAATGTAAAAGAAAAACCCCAAAAGAGCTGCGGAGGAGAACAAACGAACACAAACCATACTTAAACTGTTCAATTAGACAGTGTATTGTCAACTCCCTGTCAAGGTGTCATACGAGCTCCATATAAAAGCAGCGAGGTTTTGTCTCCTGAATCAGCAGTGGCTGTTAATCTCTGTCATCCCGATCTGAATTAACATCAGACGCACACATCACACAAAGTACCGGGGACAGTGCAATGACAAATGAATTGAGGATCTTTTTGGTTCCCTTTTCAATTCCTCCAGGCTGACATCTGCAAGACCTGGATGTCTGCAAACTAAGTTTATGAATAGCCTCCTGATATTTCTCATGTAGGCCGCAGTCACTCACACACTGATGTGGGCCAGGGTATTGAATAAATAATGCTTACTGGGGATTACCACTGCAGATGTTTTTTCTCCTGTATGCTTGTCACACAGCTTTAGCACAATGCATGTGTTTTGAGTGTGTGTGTGTGTGTGTGTGTGTGTGTGTGTGTGTGTGTGTGTGTGTGTGTGTGTGTGTGTGTGTGTGTGTGTGTGTGTGTGTGTGTGTGTGTGTGTGTGTGTGTGTGTGTGTAAGTGTGACATATACAGTAGTATCATGGCACTGAAGCCATAAAGCAATGATATGGGGGATGGAATAGGCTTGTTTGGTTGCTCATTTTGACTGTTGGCTTTAATCAGATTGTATATCCTATGACCCAGCATCCAATCACCTCATAACTGTGATAACTAGGCTAAATCATGCTGGTTATAATACAGTGCTGCTGGCTTTCGATAGCTAGCTGACCTATTCCAGATGTTAGCTGTTATAAGCGTGAACCTACTCTACATGCATGTGTGCATATGTGCGTACGCCTACATATGTATGTGTGCATGTGTGTTGATCCACTTAAGTTAATCAGCTGACAGTTCAGTATTGATGAGAATATGACAGTAAGTCACTAGGTGCAGCTTTAACTCATGAGTCCAATAGCTTTAATGGACATGTAAAGACCACCGTGGTGGAAACAGAGAGGACTGACTCAGCTCTGTGTGGTTGAAGCCATCATGATAAAAGATCTCTGCTGGAGCCTCGCAGCTAAAAGTCTACCAATGTCACAGCTTTGTGTGGAAAAAAATTCAGACCAATTTCCATACTTTTCTGCATGCAGACGATGAACCAAGTGATAAGATGGTCAATATTTGCATGCATGAGTATTGTGCGTGCTTGACTGCAAGGGTGTGTGTGCGTGTGTATTCCCCCTTTTTATGCTAGAGAGAGAGAAATCTGGATGTGGGATTTCAAAGATAATCTCCCTACCAGATGGCAAAACATCCCATATTCCTTTTGAGGTTCCATATGTGATCCCCTGTAAGGGCTGTGTGCGTGTGTGTGTGTGTGTGTGTGTGTATGGTGGGGGTATATATGCTCACACACAATTATTATTGGATCACGTGACACAAGCGCGTATGCTAATAACAGCCGTAACGTCACATTAATCCAGTGACCTGGTTAAGCCCCCAACTGAAGGAGTGTGGGAGGCAGGGAGGGGGAGCTGCCAGAGCCGGAGAAGAGAGAGGAGAAGAGAGAGGAGAGACAAAGCGCGCTCCCTCTCCCTCTCACACACTCTCACACACTCATTCACCTCCTGAGCGGCAGAGTGGAGCGTAGCTAAGAGGAGCAGAATGGGAAGTGGGAATTAGAAGCAGAGAGAGGCACATAGGACTGGTGTGGGGCTGCTACACACACATACACACACACATTCACTTACATCACACGTCTTTCCTCATACACACCCACGCGCCAAGCTCGCGTGAAAGCCGGCAGCCAGGCTGGACGGGAAGGCGAGGACACCCACCTCACAAACCTGCACACATGCTCGCACACCTACGGACACACACACTCTGGAGCGTACTATGGGGGTCCAGGGAGTGATGACGCCTGGGAGAACCCGCCGGCTGATGCTTAAACTGCCGGTGGGGACTCTACGAAGGAACAGTGGAGAGAGGGTAAGACCCAAGCTTCCCTCAATTCCTCTATCACACTTTCTTCCTTCTTCTCTGACTTTGTGTCTCCCTCTTCTCTGTGGCCGTGTCTTGCGTGTGTGTGTGTGTGTGTGTGTGTGTGTGTGTGTGTGTGTGTGTGTGTCTGTGTGTGTGTGTAAATGGGATTTAAAAAGATTCTTGGCTAATCCAGGGGGCGGTATTAGATTTGAATTGGTGGAAGGCAAGTCAAGAGCAAAGCTTTTAATCTCCACAGTGGACAATACTTCTCTGTGTCTCTCTTCCTGTCAATCCGAGTCTGTCAATCTTTCCAGAGCTCAGTCTGTCTCTGTCACTGCTAATGTATTTCACTGCAGTCCTCGGTTTTCAAGGTTACAGGGGAAGTCTCACCGTGGGAGAGCTGGCTTTGAGTGCAGCTCGTTTGCCCGTCACTGTCAACGGAATTGAACTGACTTGAGACACTAGTTAGCTTCCTTTTATCAAGAAAAGCCACACATAGCCTTGTCTTCAGCGTGCAGTGCAGGATCCCCTCCTGCCCAGGCTTTTCACACACATTGGGAATCAGTTGGTCTGCCAGGCATCAGAAGCTTTAGAGTTTATGTGTTTGTGTAAATCTAGTGGGTGTGGACTAAAAGCAGAAGATAATAGTTTTCCAGTTAAGCTCAAGACGTGGAATGTGTGTTGCAAAGTTAACCTTTATGTCAGGTGTATCGACAGGCTGTAACCTGCCAGGTGATTCACCTCTTTTGCTCTTCCACCGAGTTGTTTACACCACGAGAAAGCTGCGCGTGTGTGTGTGTGTGTGTGTGTGTGTGTGTGTGTGTGTGGACAAAGGAAGTAGGACTCAAGTTTGCAGCTGTGAGTGTATTTGTGTTGCATTCATTCTGTGATGCACGTCAAAACTCTTTCATGTTGTAAATACGGCCGTATTAAGTGAATCAGATTTAAGTAGAGTGCGTGTGCAGGTGATGAGCCTGCTGGGTTTACGGCTCATCCAAACTGCTTGCCCAAATATTATAAAGTGCCTATTGGATCGTACAGAATTGAATTTAATCTCCCTTTTTGAAAATCTCAGTCTTCCCTACTTGTGATGTGACTGTAGTTTCATTAACACGCCTCTTTGAGTGAGTGTGACTTCTGGGAATCGCTGATCTCTTTGTAGTTCTCTCTCTGATTGAGAGTGTACACTGAGGATACAGTATTACGCACAAGCACACATACTGTACTGTGCATCATAAATTATACAGTATGGCTTCTATATATTGGATGAAAACAGCTTCCACTTTAATAAGCCCGGACATATTCCCACTCTGATTCAACTCAACAATAACTACTATAACCTTCACATCTCCTCACACAGAAACGCATATAGCACAACCTGGTAAATGTTTGTGCTGAAGTAAGCATCTTGAGACGTCTTCAAATGTGTTCTGATGCTTTCAGGTCTCATTATCCAAAGACTTCAGGTCGTGTGTCATCAATTCTGTAGCGGCTGGAGAACTGAACAACTGTGATCTAACTGGCTGGTTGTCGTAATACTGCTTGATTGGGAGGAACTGAATATTCACTGTCCTTTTCAGAGAAGTAATTGCTACTGGTTGATTGGCTGGTTCCTGTACACACACACACACACACACACACACACACACACACACACACACACACACACACACACACACACACACACAGTCACCTTAATTAATGGAGAAAAGCAGATTTTCTCACACAGGAATGAAGGGAGGTCTCTCTCTCTCTCTCTCTCTCTCTCTCTCTCTCTCTCTCTCTCTCTCTGTCTCTCTCTCTCCTCCCATTCTCCTTGCAACCAGCTGTGTGCAGACAGGCTGAAGGGGGATTACTTATTGTGATTTACATACACTCACTCGCATTATTGTACCGTGTACTGGAAAAATGACTGAATAGATGGATGCTCATCGGCTTGCTGTGGGAGGCAGTGAATGCTTCAGATTTTCGAAATAGTTATCCATCAAACCATCGACAAAGATGTTTTTGAAAAGAGAATTTAAATCGTCAGACTGCGTGATACTTCTCCTCAGTGATCGACCGGTTTCCCTCGAGGCTATGTAAAGGTTGACTGTCTGTTGGGTTATGGCTTTACCTGCCAATGTCCTCGCTGAGCCACTGAAAATACTTTCACTTCTACGCACAGCTGCAGCTTTGTCCTGCCCCGACTTGTCATGTTAGATAACTCATTGTTTTATCATCCAATCTCCACCTTATGTAAGTGCGTGAGCTGCATAGAAGTGTAACAGCATACAGAAGAAATATTCATAAAAATCTGTATTTATAAGCAGCTGACTGAGCAGAGTAGAGCGTTGTAGAGGAAATGTTTATTGCTGCGAGCTTAGATCCAGCTAAATGCATTTTTCACACTTAAGCTTAATTTCTTTTTATGTGATTCAGCATTTCCCAGTGAACATGCAGAGATGTGTAGGTGTGCATCGCCACTGGCTATACACTTTTCTCCAAAACCATTAGCATTCGTTAAGTTGTTTGAGAAATATTTTCAAAAATGGATCCTCCAGAGTGCAAAAAAGGGGGGACCACCTTCTCATCTGTGCCCTGTCACTCATCTAATGCAGATGAATCGCCTCACGTCTCTGTCAGTGGTTTCTGATGGATGTGGGTTCCTATCACAGTTAATTGAGTAATATCTACAGGGAGAACATAGAGCGTCTTTGTTCACGGTCAACAGCTATGACACATCTTAACAAAACGTGCCTCGTTAACTCCAGAACAATAGGAGAAGAGGCAAACTTGATTACTCTCCTTTTTCTCTATGAATCACTTTCTCTTCTATAACCCGTTCCCCCCTTCTACTCCTCGTGATCGTAGCTCAGAATCCTTTCTTCGTAGCTAGACCTGTCATGCTTCTTTCCCCCTCATTCCTCCTTTTTTTTGGCTCTTGCATACCTTTCATTACAACAGTTTAGAGAGAGTAAAAGTGGCAACACATAAAAGAAATGTATCAGCCTGGACAAAATAGGACAGAAGGACTCAAAAAACACTAGAAGTTTACAGTATAATATGATGATAATAAATTGCACAGTTGGTGTTGACCGTTTCTTTTAGGGATGTTTACTGTTTAGATTACCTCTGTGAGGGCCTGAATTAGGATTATCCTCCTCTTTTGGTGTCCTGCTATCATATTAAGCTGCTCAGCTCTTTTCTGTGAAATTAAGAACAAAAACAACAAACAAAGAGAAGACGAGAAAGAGCGAGACATGCGTGCATGTGTGTTTGTGTGTGTGTGTGGGGGGCTCTAAACAGACAAAAAACATTTCAGATTGGAGGAGGTTAAATCGCTCTCCAAGGAAACATGTTGTTGTCAGGGGCACCACGGGGGAGCGAGGGGTTTAAAGGTAGGAGGGGTGGATCACTGTCAGAGGAGTTCACACAGGCACACACACACGTAGAGACACATGCATATGTTTTAAACACACGTTCATGAGCAGAATAAGAATGCAAACACACAAAAGAATGACTGTAATTTAAGGCCTGAAAGCGAGAAGCTGCCAGGCAGGTGGTGAGGCAGGAATACTAATCGATCCTTGTTACCTTTAAAACACCGCATCTGCACCAATCACAGAGAAGGTCAGCACTGGACTCTGGCATTCTGTGGGTCAGGTTGATACTTGTTTCTCATCAGGCTGATCAAATTGTCTCGACATTAGAGTCAGGATTCATTTGAGCTGCTGCGGAGTTGATGTGGACACCGAAGGAACAACATTCAAAATGAGTTCCTGTTTAGTTTCCTTTTATCAACCCTCTGTTGTTCCCCCTGCAGCTCCGCTCTGCCTCACTACAGTATTGATTCACCGGGATCTCAACCTGCCCCCAGGACTGTAGGTGAGAGAGTTGTGGTCAGTCTGTCCAATTAAAGAGACAAAGAAAAGGGGAAAGAGGGGAAGAAAGAAAGAAAGAGGTGGGAATAGCTGGAGCTAAAGGCTCCTGAAGGCCCCTCTTGCACCACACCCTGTTTGGTCTGAAAGGGGACCCCCCTTTTCTCCCCAAGGCAGCTCACAAGGAAGAATGTTTTTTGAGGAAAAGAGGAAAGGGGGGAGCACATGGGAGACTCCCACTCTGCCTCTTTCATCACTCTCTGCTATGATTTATTTTTTTCTGTCTTTTATTTCCCATCCAAAATCAACCCGCACAGCTGCGTACAAGTTCAAAGTAAATCTGAACAGAGTACGATCAAACAATGCAGAGATGATCGCCTATTGACTGTGAGTGAAGGCTGAAGAAGGCAGTGAGCTGCTGATAATGTGTTTTCTCTATGGAGACAGTTTTCTTGCAGGGTAGCTATGGTGAGAGTGGACTCCTCCGTCCTCTGCCAAAACATCCCCAGTGGATGGATGTGTGTGTGTGTGTGTTCCCATCCTCTGCCACATTCATGCAGAGCTCAGAAGGATTGCTTCACTATCTCTCCTTCTGTGTGGAATCCTTTTAAGAAAGAGAGACAGAGCAGAGAAAAGCAAAAAAAGACGAGTGTGGGTTGCTGGGAAGGAGTCTGTCGGATTCCATCGGATTCCATCTTCCCCCAAACAGGATGTGGAGACCCCGAAATGTTCCTTAAATATCCCAGCACAATCTGTGCTCTTTGTTAGACAGAGATAACACGACTCAGTGAGAACGGAGGCACTGTCTGTGACTCACTTACATGAAGGGGTTTATTCATAGTTTGTGTGTGTGTGCTGTCGAAGTCTGTGTGTGAATCCCGTGGTGACAGAATAAGAGGAATAGAAAGGAGAGTTGGGCAGAAAAATAAATAATTTCTGTTGTAAAAATGTTTTTAAATGGTAAAGACTTTCTTGAAGATGTTGTAGGAGTGTATGGGTCTGTGTGTGTGTGGGGGGGCGAGTGTGTGGGTGTGTGTATGAGTGACAAAGAAACAGAGCGGGAAAGGGTTAGAAAGAGAGAGAGAGAGAGAGAGAGGGAGAGGGAGAGGTGCAGTCTCTGGTTTTCCCGTGGGTGTACTGCAGTAACATAGTAATCCTCATTAATATTTATCTGCCAGGCAAAGTGGAGAGAATGATTAGCTTAGGTGTGTGTCTCTGTGTGTGTGTATGTGTGTGTGTGTGTGTGTGTGTGTGTGTGTGTGTGTGTGTGTGTGTGTGTGTGTGTGTGCGTGTGTGTGTGTGTGTGTGTTTTCTTGAGTGCACTGCACACCCCTTTGTGGATGTGTGTATAACATATTACAGCATATAACACGTGAACTAGGTCAACTTCTATACTTAAGAGTCTAACAAGTCCTGATACTTCAAAGGTTTTGTGTCATCGTGGGGGTTTCTCTTTGCATGCATGCACACTAAACAGTATTTTTTAAGAATTCCAAGCGCACATATGAAAACTGAAGCTCATGCACATACATTCTCACACACGCATACGTAGACATAAAGAAGCTCCCTGCTTTTATCCCCCTTTCGAGCCACGTTAGGTTCTGTTATTGATTTCCCTGCTTGCACCTCTAATACAATCACATTAAACTGAACTGATCGGAATTGAATTTCAGACTGGGTCTATACACGTATGCCACTTACAATGTCCGTCAAAGTGGTGGTGTGTGGATGGGTGGGTGTGCTGCAAATGAGCCTATAAGAATATATAGCCTGCAAAAGATGCCAGGTTTACAGTCAGAAGTAATTCAGCAGTCGTACCTGTCCAACTTCTCCTGTGTGTCATATGCACTTTCTACTCTCTTGAGCGCCTTTTTGTAAATTTGTGTGCCATAGTGCCTCAGCTGAGAATGTTCTGGTGAATTTATAGAGTCTGTGACCCATTTCCCTCCACTGCTCTCCGTCTCTCTCTCCTCTCTCTCTCTCATCTCCTCTCTGAGCTCTCTAATCATCCCTCTCAGTATTCTCTTTCTCGCTCTTTTCTCTTCCTCTCTCTCTTCTTGCTCTCTTTCTCTTTTCTTTCTCTTTCTTCTTCTCTCTCTTTCTCTTTCTCTTTCTCTTTCTCTTTCTCTCTCCTCTCTCTCTTTCTCTCCCTGACTTTGCCTGCACTCAAATATAACACGCCTGAGTGGAGATCAGAGAGCAGGAGGAAGATTGAGAGATGGGGAGAGATATGAGGGAGAGATGAAAGAGGGAGAGAGAGAGAGATGGAGAGAGGAGAAAGTAAGGGGAAATGGAAGATAATACTGAGAGCAGGAGATGAAGTCAAGACTCCTTTTCCTGTTTCCTGTCTGTGTCAGGACCTCACAACTGACTGGGTACAGGTTTGAAGTTTTCATCATCAATATGAGGATGAATGCGTGTGAGAAAGAATGAAATAACACACACATTTTCTCACTGTTGGGCTGACAATTCCTGTCAATCACAAGGCTGATTGTAAAATCTCAAACGGTGTCTTCTTCTCTCTGTCTTATTACTATGGTAACAGCCGACCCTCTTGTGCTGACTGTTTACATCACATGGCCTGTGTGACCTTTCCCAGGATTCAGTGGGACATTGCACGCACATAGAATCATGGGAACAGTGTACTGTCATACCTAACCTCCCGCCCCCCCCCCCTCCTTACCACAACAAATATTTACACCCCTCATAAATTACAGTGGCTGGGAGGTGAACGTCTCCAGTCTTCATGTGTAGCTCCGGCCAAACCCTGACTCATTTCGGAAAATTCACACTATAGGAATGCCACACATTCCTCATGGGTTTCTCAAGACACAACGGCAACTTGAGGCCCTGCGATAGAGGGATGAGAAAAGTGGTGCTGTGGAATGAGGGGTCTTGAAGTGGTTGGTGAAATTAAGTAGGTCTACATTTAAAAAGAAGCAAGCTTATTGCATTATTGGGGATTAGGATGTGCAGTGAACTTAATGCAATCCATTCAATTAGCCATTTGTGGAAAATATAGAATGAAAGAGAGATAAAGAAAGATAGAAGGTTTGTTCAGTATATTTGATTAATGCGCTAGCAGTAACTCAGCAGTACAGGAGTGACCTCTTGCATCGATAAAGCCCTCCATGAATCAGAGTGGGCTAAGAAAGACCATTTAATCCTCCTACAGTCATATTTGGTTTAGTAGGAAGGCAGAGAATTATTGTATGGTTCAGAGTTATTGAATCTTCTATATTGATCAAGGCTCTGAGAGGAAAGTGGAAAAAGTGAATCGGTTCATATTTCAGCTTTTTTCTTTTAAAATGTTTAGACTAACATAAGAAACTCTTAGTGACACAGAAGATCAAGACATGGCTGCTGGAGCTAGAAAACGTATGTGCCTGTGTTTTTGTTTTTTTAAACAGTGTTGTTAAGCCAAGAGTCTATCACGGACTGGCAAGGACACACACACACACACAGACTGTAGGCTTGGCACAGGTTGTATGTGGGGGTTGTATTGCCTCCATGTGGCCATTGTTGCAAATGAGTGTGTTTAAGCAAATGTAAGATAAGCTTCACTGTAGATTCCTCAAATAAACAATCCAGTTTGACGTAAATTAATCATATTATGCTTTGCACATTCGGTGCAAGAATAATGGATTTGTATAGCAGCAGATGGGTCAGACATTCATGAATTGTTTTTGGAAGAATGTTAACGGGTCATGTCAGCATACTCCAGCCTGGGAAAATGGGTTTAGAGGAAAAATGTTTCCTTTTTTTTATAAATATTCTGGCTACAATCCCAGTGTTGTTATAAAGTAGCAAACTCATGACTCTAGAGACCAAATGTTAGCATTTTATGCATGTAGTGTCTTCTTCAATCATACAGAAAGTGTCCATTCTGATCAGGTGTGTGAGGAGGCGTGCAACCTGTAAGCACGCCCCTCTCTCCTTGAAAAGTGAGACAGTGAGAGTGCTGTCGTCTGCCAATCTCTCCGGTTCTGGAGTGGTTGCTCTCCATGCGAGCTGCGAATGAGAGTGCATATCGCTTTAAAAACAACTACCAGTCAGGGAGACTAAGAGACCGGCTGCATTTCCTTAGTGGGAATGTTTGTGTTTGTGGCGGACGGACCAACGGACGGAGGGTGCATTGCTTCAGTGAGAAGAAGGGAGGAGGAAGACGAGAGAAAGAGTCAGCAGGGGCCACTAGCTGTGTGGGACTGGGACAGAAGGACCAACAGGGTTTGACCTTGAGCAGACGTCCGACCGCTGAATCCCAGAGAGACTGAGAGGACAGAGAGGGACAGAGGCAGGAGAGGAGACTATCCTGTCTCTCTGTGGCTTACCTCTGGAGATGACCTAACTATTATCTCGTGGAGCTAGGTGGCGGCATCAGGAGGACAATAAAGGCTAATTATTTCTAATTACCTGGGTCTCTATGGATTTGACTTGTAATGGCTCACCTGTGCAAATAAAGGTTTGTAAATGTACCTGTGGATATCCTATTGATATCAGCTCATACTGCTATACTGTACATACCTCTGGAGTTGTGGCTCTCATCATCCCAGAGAGTGTGTGTTCAGGGAAGTAATGGAGGCAGTCTTGTTGGGTCTAGACGAGGCGGTCTGCACTCGGCAGGGTCTGCTGTGGACTCTCACCTCAACAGCCCTCCGACGCCTTCGTGTGCATGCAAGGAACCTTCCTGCACCCCTGCATCTATTACACACACATAGGTGTGCGTCAAGACCACTCTATCAGGTAGGCTGCACCTCACATGCACACAAAACAAACATAAACTAGATGTGCATCTCATTCAACTACTTAATGCAGCGATTACATTTGTAACCACCAACCTGTGCCACTTGCGAGAGACAGATAAAAGGTACAGGAATTATAAATGAATGATTCCACACTTCTGTCAAGGCCTTCGACCAAAGGAGAGAGGCACAGAGTGGACAGATGATGTATTGAAGGCCAGGTGTGTCCTTCAGGCGATAGACCGGGGCCAGAGACAGGGGCAGGGTTAAACATGACTGATTTGTTTCATTAAGCATGGAGTACAGAACTTGGTTAGATGTTATGTCGGTGTTCCTGCTAGTGAAATAGGACACACATGCGGACATAGTTTTATAACACACAGCTCAGGTGCAAGTGGAGCGTTGTCCCGGAGAGTTCAGAAAGCTTTGTTTTACATTGTTGCCCCTGTGTAGAGTGTTCCTTTTGTAGTTGTTCTTGTACTCAGGAAGCAGAGCTTTAACAGGAAGTTGTGTTGCTAGGGTCACTATAAAGGAGTCGGTAACTAAGCTGTTGAGCCGGTAAGGTTTTCTGTGGCTATGTGAAAAGGGGGATGCTTGCACAGAAAACACACACAGACACTGTTTTATAGGCTGTCTGGTCGGTCACCATGCCTCCATCGCCTTACACATTTAATCTAACTCTGGTGACGCACTAAATGTGTCACCAGAGAACAGTTTCCCCGGTGAAAGAGTTATTTCAATTGTTTTTATTTAAAGCAACTGTGTCTTTTGGGCCTTGTGTTGCTGTGATTCAGCAAATTGCTTGATCAGTATTCTCTTCACCATGTCTGAATTGGTACTCAGGCCTTTCATGGATCCATTAGTATTCCCCAGGCGTCTCACCTGCCCTGTGTGCAGCTGGCACTACCAGGACAAACGCAACAGGCTCACAGAGAGAGAGACTCTGTTGCACACACTGTACTGCGTAGCACAAAACTATCCTACATCACCAATGGAGTAACTTAAATACATGTACATGCACTCAAACATAACACACACACACACACCATCTGCCTTTTCCTGTCTTTTTGCCCTAATTCCTTTATTCTCAAGAGGGGAATAAACTGGATTGTTATTTTAACTTTGGTCTTCAGATGTGTTTTTATGTGGCTCCTATGTTTAAGCATCCTGAGGGAGGGCAACACAATAAGAGGAAACTGAAATAACAGACCAGACCTCCCTAAGACAAACCTGTCCTTAACCCCCCCCTCCTGGTTTAAAGACGCACAAACGTCTGAAAGAGGCCACACTAAAATTCCTTTCAATCAGAGGTCTTTCAGCCCATTCACAGACATCCTCTGGACGAGTGCTTTGATGAGCAACAAACAATATCTCCCCCTGGCCTGATGAAATGGTACAATCCAAGGTGGAGCACATAATAGTGGAGGGAGTTGCAAATGTAGGGAAGGAGGGGTCAGGCTTCAGGATGGGGATATCCCTGGCTCACTGTACTGCCTCTAAGCCTGGCGTCCTCTATAACTGTTAATGAGATACCCAGCCACACACAATTGGCACACACACAATGAAGAGGGGGAGAGGGAGAGGGGACTTCACTTTGTCTTTTATATTTTAATCTTTATATCCCTCCACTCATTTTCCACTTTCTTCTTTCATCCTGAACTGAAAATACATTTCCACTCCGGTGCTCTGCCCTAAACCTGTTCCCCTATGTCACTCTGACGCGCTATTTTTGCTTTTTTTTCCCCTACTTAAATTACTTCTTCATCTCTTATTTAACTCTCTCTACTCCCTTTTCAACTCTCACTGGAGAAGACACCCCTCACCAGCAGTCCTACATACTCAATCAGGACACCAGCCCAGATATTTTACTGGCGCTCCAGTGTGTGACACATATGTCGAGGTGATCAATTTACACTTTGCATGTTACGTGGACCAGCGCCCTGTGTGATTGAGCTGTGGCGTTACAGTACCCAGCAGACTGCAACATTTGTGAAGTGTTGTTTGCTCACACGCTTATGTCTCATGAGAGAAGGCAACCGCGTGTTCACACTTTCATACATCAGGCTGAGTAATATTGACTCAACAGCCTCCAGTCACACATTTTCCTCTGGTGGTATAACCCTTTAAGTAGGGTTAGTACGGTCAGGCGTGTGAGGGCAGTGCTCTGCTGTGTTGTGTTAGACAGCGTCTCTAGGTAATTGTTGCATTGTGTCATTTCTTAAGTTGCTTTCCATTCGCATTGATTTCATCTTTGTATCACCTTGTATCATTTTTTTTTCCGGTCCCCCCTTCCGACCCCATCCCACCTGCAGGATATCCTGCATGGGTAAGCAGGGGTAAGGACAATAGCAAACACAGGTGCTTGGACTTCCCCTGAGTTGCCAGAATTCCTTTTTACCTGTAATCATCACAGTCCTGTAACTCACAAGACTTAATACAAGCCATCATTTTGTTCTTAAGAATGTGAAGTGACATGTTGTTGAGCAAAGCTCATCCTCAGTGTGTTCAACATCCTTGTATCCTACATAGACCAAGTTTATTTCCTGTTAGAGTGCTTGCTAATAACAGTATCTGACAGGAAGTACGTTCTCCTCTGTGTCAAATTAATTTCCATTCAAGCTGTTTCCTAGCAACGCAATTCCACTGGAAATATTTATACATATTTAAAATCTAGCATTATGTCACATCAATCATACATATTCATTAGACTTCACTGCTCTGTTAGCTTGCATCATATTTGGGAATGAAACCCGGTCCAGTTTACTCCCACTGAGGTCATCTGGTCCTGCTTCCTGTGAGAATAGCTCTGTCACTGATCGTAGTCCTTTCCCACTGACGAGTCCCAGTCCATCGTGATACGAAGCAGAGACACAGCAGCACAAGTTTAAAATAACCAAGACACACAATCCTCCCTCTGTCTAGGAGCTGGATCATTGGTGTCTTTTCTATAACATCCTTTGTTTGTTGTCTGATAAGCTGTGGGCTCTCAGTCAAACCATGGTGTTTTCAAGCGAGTGGATTTCTTGGAAGAGCAGTCCACTGTGACTGCCAGCAGCTCCCCTGAATCAGGACGTGATTGTACTCATTTCAGGTTGTTAAGTCTCTCCGACTCTCATGTTCAATATATCATTCATTTGTTCAGATTCCACTGAAGCAGTTGTCAATAATTAGAGTTGTACCAGGCAGGCAAATATCCAAGACGGGAAATTTGCACGTCCTCACTAATTCCCAGTCTTATTCCTTTTTCCCTGTTTTCCAGCCAAGTAATTATTGGATGTAGGTTGAAGTTGAACTTGTGACTTCCTACTGAAGAATGTTGATCACTATCCCTGTCTGGCAGCCATCTTTGTTCTCATTGCCAAACTCAGGATCTGTATGTGAGAAAATATTTTCCCAGAACCGACAGAGAGACTTTTGGTGAAGGGAGGGAGGGGTTGAGGGCCAGAAAGGACATTGTCTCAAATAGTTCCAGCGCTTTTGTTTATTTATTTTGGTCATTTTCTAATTTGTTTGCAACTAGCTGGAGGCATGTTTGTCTTTGATATCCCTGCATAGACGCACACGCTCAAACACACAAACACCCCTCTGTAGATTCTGTTGGTGGTTGAAGCCGTTTACAGTGTTTCCCTGGGGATAAAGTCTTATTTGCATAGTTCGTCTGGAAAACATTTCCACTGCTCCATTCCCAGGTTTATCAAATACCCAGTGTGTGAGTCTAAATGAGTGTGTGAAACAGAACAAGGAAGAGGGGGCCAGGCTTGTTTGTCTGAATAAGAAAAAGCACTGAAGAAAAAGGTTCCTGTGGAGATTCATCAACAGTTCAATCATGGCTAACACTTTTGTGTCACCACTCCATAAATCATAAATCATGATAAAAAATTGTATCTGTCGTTCATATTTTGTTGATATAAATGTGTTTGACGAGTCTCCTGGTGATCTGCGGGCTTGTTACATGTTAAACATTTAAAGCACGACACCCCTCCTCCCTCATGTGTCATGTCATTTAGTTACTGTGCAACATAAGCTTCTTAGCCACGCTAGAATCTAATTCCTCTGGTAATGTGTGAACATGGCTCACGACTGTACAGGACGGCCAGTCGCTTGATTACATGTGTTTGCACCCTCACCCTCGTACCAGACAGTCATGCCAAAGCACTGTTCTGATTTAAGGCATATTATTAAATAAAAACAGGAGGTATGCAAGGGAAATCACAATGTATTGTTGCATGAAACACAACAATACAGTGTTTTTGATTTCATATGAAAGGATGGCCAGATATGAACACTTTCCCAGATATCAGTTGCCATGTTAGAGACTATTCAGATGTGATGATCAAACCCACAGATTGCAATATCTTGCTTGTGTTTTATCAGGCCACGATTGAGCGACCTATTGATACATCTGGTTGGTATCCCTCTAAATCCTCTAAGTGTGTCTGAGTCGTGGCCAGAGTCACAACTGAGTGGCCAGCGCGGACACAAAATAAGGTTTTTGGAGGTGCTCCTCTTGTATTGAGTGAAGTGATAGGTTTAACTGCGGCATTAGTGATGGGGATATAAGGGCTTATATTGTTTTAGGTTCAGAGGTTAGAGCCTGAGTATAGAATAGTAATCCCACAGGATTACTAAGAGAATCTGGTGAATATCTGAGGAAATCCCTCTCGGGGACTCCCAGATCCTCTGTTTTTTGTATGGATATTATATCCCCTAGCAGTCTGTCCACATGTGTTACTTTGTGTGTGTGAGGTTTAAAGGTGTGTATGTGCGTTAACTTTCAGATATGTCTTAATTTCCTCGAATCAAGACTTCACAGTTTACAACTAAAGCCTCCTCTTTACAGTCATAGTTGGACCACAGTATGTTCCCTGTAAAGACTGTACTGTGTGAGTCACATTAATGCTAAATGAGAGGGGGAAATGTGCATGCGTGTTCTGACGGAGTGGAGCTTAATCATTGATTTCTCATGATCAGCCACTACATTATGTTTAAGAAGTCATAATTTTGAGATAAATATAAAAGCTGGAGGACTCCATTTTGACTCTCATACATTGGCCTCATGACTCGTGTGTGTGTGTGTGTGTGTGTGTGTATGTGTGTGTGTGTGTGTGTGTGTGTGTGTGTGTGTGTGTGTGTGTGTGTGTGTGTGTGTGTGTGTGTGTGTGTATGTGACTTTCAAGGTTTCCAAGGACCATAACTTACAGAACAAGCTTTGGACAAATAATTCGACCACTAAAACAAATAAATGAAGCCAGTTCACATCTGTAACCATGGCACATGATTTATAAGGTGTTTTTATTTATTAAGCAAAAGCTTTCCACCTCCTACCTTCAAATTATGGCTCCCCCCGAGGTGAAATGGCCAAATGGAAGACATTCAATACCTTTACAATGACGGGATTCCCTTTGGACAGGAGGAATGGTGCATACACACACACACACACACTCAAACACTCACACACACACACACATACACACACACACAGACCACACATACTTGCCAAAGGGCTCTCCCTGCAGATGAGCTGGGTCATTTTTCATTACCCTGGCTCAGAGGAATCAAGTGTGTAGTAATGGAGCACAGTCACATTGAGCCAAAGCAATAGAGGGATAAATCCCGGCAGCAGAGCACAGTAGAGGCAGACCAGACAGGCTGCAGGACTGAGCCTGTGTGGGGGTATATAGCTCTTTTTCACTCCTCTATCTGTCATCAGTATACCTCAGACTAGGAGCGCCTTGATAGCCAAGTGTTTACACTGCATGCCATATAAGCACAATGTCCTGGGTTCGATTCTGTCCCTGGGACCTTTGTTGCAGTCATACTCCTGTCTCTCTCCTCCCATTTCTACCCTGTCCTCTGTCAAATATAGGCAAATACCTCAGACTACATCCTGGGAGAAGATGAGAGAAAAGTCTTTATTATGGCTCCTCTATTTATCTGCCAGCCTCATCTCCAGTTTATTCCCACTTTCTATCCTACATGTCTGCTTTACCCTTCTCTTCCCCTGTGAATCTCTTGCCTCGTTGTGTTCACTGTTCAAATGAGCTGTTTTGTTTGTGTCTCGTTTTTATATACCAGTCCCTATACTGTTTTTGCACAGAAACCCTCTTGCATCACCTGAGCCATAACAGGGGGAGGGTTGAGGTGGAATGAGTTAGGGGGGGCTTGTCTTTGTAAAATTGTGGGTATAGGTTGACTTTATAGAGCGAAGGATTCCCTTGTCTTTGCCCTCCAACGATCATAATACTGTTGTCAGCTGGATTGAATCTCTTTGTGATGGAATCATTCATTGTGTGCCTTTTTACTTGAAGTGCATACCCCTGGGTCATACCTTTGCCTGTTACAGTGTCTGACCATTGTCTTACACAGTGCCTCCTCCTCTAAGTGCCCTACATTTCTGGCAGACTGTGCATTGTGGAGACAGCTAGAGCTCCTAGAAAGTTGCCATGACAACTTTTGTTTGCATCTTAGGTTGGAGAGCACGGGGGAGTGAGGCTGGTCAAACGTGTGTGTGTGTGTATGTGTGTGTGTGTGTGTGTGTGTGTGTGTGTGTGTGTGTCTGTCTGTCTGACAGCGCAGGTTGTGTCCATGCCTCTCAGCTTAAGAAGTAAGTGCTTTTAAAAACCTAAGAGATATTATGTGGATGGAAGCTCACCGAGCTCCTGTAAAGCCGGTGCCTTGAATGATGTTGTTCTGTGGCTGTCTCCTTAATTAGCCTGGAGGGTCTTTGGAGCCCCTGAAGGACACACACACACACACACACACACACACACACACACACAAGGGCAAAATTAGCAAAGAACAGAGAGGATTTGGGCGCTTTTAATCCAAAACCCCCTTTCTCCTCTCCCCTGCTGTTCTGGTCTCAGGGTACATGTTTAATAGGCTAGCAGAATACATTAGGACTGTGACACACACACACACACACACACACACACACACACACACACACACACACACACACACACACACACACACACACACATAGGAGTTTGCAAACAGGACTGTTTAATATTCAGCATGCTAAATGATTAGAGTGTTTGGTATTCTATCCAGTCACAGGACAGGGGATAGAGGCCACTGCAGTACACAGTGCCCTTGAGTTTAGGCCACGAGGTGTGTGTGTGTGTGTGTGTGTGTGTGTGTGTGTGTGTGTGTGTGTGTGTGTGTGTGTGTGTGTGTGTGTGTGTGTGTGTGTGTGTTTATTTGTTTATGAGAAACCAAAAGAAAAGTAGAGAGATAAAGAGAGGTCAATAAGAATGAAGATTCTCCATTGACGAAACAACGAGGTACAATTGGTTTACAGACACTAAAAGAGAGTACACACACACACACACACACATAGAGTGCAGAACCAAATACCCCGTTCTACGTCACCATGTCTTTCCACAAGCATAGCAAAGAGTATCAGTGAACGCAGGGTCACTCAGGTCTACGGTGATTTCTCACTGTGTAAATTATAGATGAAGAGAGGAGGTGTATGGGTAAAAGATCCTTCCCCTGTGATCGACTCTCTCACACACACACACACACACACACACACACACACACACACACACGCGCACTCACACACACACTGACAACCTCAAACCTTGCAAATCAACCCTCATGATCACTGAGACTGTGTTTCATTGAGATAAAAGTCCTGAAGACATGACATCCCTCGTACCTTTCTGTCCTGAACCTCTCAGCTCTTCTTGTTAGGCTGTCGGTGCTCTGGCTCCCCCTCTCGCTCCTTTCTCTTTGAGCTCTGTCCTTCCTCAGAGGCTACTTCAGTTATTGAACCACTTCATATCCATTTCATGTACATGTACGGCTACTTTTTAAGAGAGGGACATACACTGAGATATACACACAGACTGGTGTGCTTATAATGGCATTATCAACCAAGTGCTCCCTTTGGACTGGAATTTTAGGAATGTCCAACCTCGGTTAGTGAATGGCAAAGCCGGACCAGAAAAAGCAGCGCCTGAAAGAGAAGGAATGATAAACCGTGGAAGAAAGGCAGGTTGTCCCTCCTTTAAGAAATAGGCATAGTGGAATAATCCCTTTTGACTATCTTGAATACAACAAAATGTAAATAAGACATCAAGTGCAAACACATTAAAATTGTTGGTAGCATGAAAAAGGTGTCCAGCGGTGACTTGCTCTCAAACAGACACATTGTGGCGCAGTGTCAGCGTACTGTACCCATGAAAGGCTTTTATTTGCTTGGATGTCATCAAGGGAGACATTTGCTGTGGTTTTGTAGAGCTTTCTGTATTAAATGTACCTTCTAGCTATATGTGAGTGAATGTGCACACGTGTGCATGAAACCAGTGGCTGAGCAGAGGAGGTGGATAGGTGGTTACTAGTTGGCAGCTGAAAAGGAGATAAAACGTACAGCACAAGATAATACTCCATTCCTCACTGTTACAGTAATGACATAGTTATGCTGCATATCTATTTAGAATTTGTTTTGGATTATTTTACATCAGACAATGTGACCGTTCTGTGGGAACTCTGAAAAGAATGAAAACAAGAATTTTAGACCATCAGGATTTTATGAAGAACAAGGTGAGGTGGTTGGTGTTATGACTACAAGACATATTCAAATGTACTGCACCAATACAAATATTACCTCTCTGCCCTCCTGTGTTATCTTCACCACTTGTTTTCCCTTCTCTAACACCCAACAGAGTCACTCTGTCTCTGTTGCAAACCATTGGCTCACGTTTTGCATATTTCTTTGAGAATCTTTATTGGTTTGTTCTGTTGGTGAAAATATGACTGTAGCTTTGCTGTTGCATACATACCCATTTATATATCTATAGCTAACTATAGATGTGTAATGAGCATGTAAGAAGCAGCTTTTGTTCTCCTTCTGGGACTTTTTTGTCATGAGCCCAAGAGATGATGTCTAATTCTTTGCAATTCATTGAGAAATGAGGCTCCTCGAGATGCATATGCCAGCGACAGTGACCTGAGGCAGAACATAGATGTGTGTGGGTTCAGAACAACAGAAGTTTAGAATCACCCAGAATCTACTGTATAGCAGGATTTCTGGTGTCTTTCTTGTGCCTACTGAAACACCTCACAGGGATGTTCCCAATAAAAGCGCCTATGTAGGATTTGAAATTCATAAGCATCTCCATCTGTCAGTTTTTCGAGAAAGTTGTGATTCTATGTAAAAAATGTGGTGAAACACACTGAAAATATGAGAACGATATTTGGTTAAGTCTGGGAATGGTGCTTTGAAGTAAAATGGGAACAAAGCAGAGTTGGCTACAGAAATATCTCCAGTTTGTTTGAAGTGCCAGTGTGTTTCTGATTTTAAAAACACCCTAACTGGAACCACATTTCAGTCCCAAAGTCACTCACGGGCCGGGAGGGTGGAGCTCACACACACACACACACACACACACACACACACACACACACACACACACACACAAATAGACACTTAAACAAACAAAACAGATCTCTCCCGGTCAGTCGTTTCTCTAGACATTCCTGGCTGCTTTTCCATGACCCTCCCTGCTCCGTCTCACTCTGCCTGGATGGAGAAGATGGATTTGGCCGTGCTTTTATTTTTCCATCAGGTTTTCAATAAGCTATTCAACTGAAACTTTAGAATATCGAGAGCCACAATGTGTTTTGCTGAATCTTGTCTTGTAATCTAATCTGCACCACATGCAGATACTGTTACATTAAAATTGACGACGAGTCATAAAGCCTATTCAGCTACGATGATCTCAGCGTCATAAATCACCGTAGGACTGCTGGTGTCAGACCATGCTTGCTCTCAAAGTGACGTGTTTAAGAGTGTGTGTTTGTTTAGTCTCCATACATATGTGAGAGATGCAGACAGAGCAAGACAGAGAGTGAGAGCATGGTGTGTGTGTGTGTGTGTGTGTGTGTCAGTCTTAACTGCCTACCGCAGCGTCCCACAGTCAGGGTTAAAGAGATTCTCCATCTTGCTTCAATTAACCGCTCAGCGCTGTTTATATCACATTCCACCAATATAGGTTACCTTTTCCAACACAGACCATCATCCCTTTTCCCCGGCTCGACCCTAAAACCTGACTCTAATACCCACCGTCTGTTAAAGCCCACCTCACCCATCCAGATATTTCCCCTTTGGAGCCCTACACCATAGAAATACACCAGATCAGCACCTCATTACGACCACACCTCAGCCCGGAATAGAAGCCCACTGGCTCCATAACAAGGCTCTGTCAGGGCCCAGATATGTCACACCTACAAGTGTTTCTCACCTTGTGCTTCTTTGAAACACCCTCTGTAGGTCATTGAAAGGTGAGCATGTATAGGGAAGTTAAGTAGCATGAGCATCGGACAGAGAGGCTCACTAAATCCCAGCTGTTTGTTATCGTTCCTTCCTTCCTGCCTTGCTTCCTTTCTTCCTTCCTTTACCTCCGTGGCTTTTTCTGAGAATCTATCTCCCTCTCGTTAGGTTTCTCTGGAGCTCCTCACATCCATTCCAAACAGAAACATCATTCATAAACTCATGTAGTATAAGTGTTCAGAATCTTCCTACTACAATTTTTTTGCCCTCCTCCTCTGCCTTTGTCAGTTTTACCCCATTCCCCCACTGCCTGCATTGTCCCCTTCTTTCACCCTCCCTTGCATTGGTCAAACAACAGGGCCCTTGTGATAGCAAACTGAGGAAGTTACCAATAAAGGGAGATATGTATTTGACTGGAGAAAGCGAAGGAAGGACGGGTGTATATATTAAAGCCAAAAAAATAGTCATCTGGAGATGTTTAAGTTGGACAGGCCAGTTTCCGGTGTCTAGAACAGGCCAAAAATATCCAGAAACAGAAAAATCCAGCAGGGAGGGGAAAGGATACACCTCCTCATTTCTCATGTGACCTTCTACATTTAGCAAACTAAGCTGAATGTTGAGCCTGCAGCAGAAGCTATGGTAGTAAGAAAACTGTTCAAGTCAAACACATTACATGTAATTGCGTCTTTGTATTGCTTAACGTCTAGGAACAAGAGTATACCAGATGAATCCTGCAAATTTAAAACTATGACTCGGTTGTCGTATTTCAAATTTGCAAACTGTATTTATGACACAAGTATCAAGTATCCCTGATGCTGACAGCTTAGCGGGAGGTGTATTACATCTGTGTGCTTACTGTACATGTGCTACATGTGGCCTCACTGTTTTCATAACGTAGGGATTAGCCTACTCATGTTCTAATACATGTACATACACCAATACAACTTGGTGGCTTTAACGGTTGCTGCTCCAGCTGTGTGAGGTGAACACAGCTGCCCAATTTAGGTCAGTCCAACGGCTGCAGTGGACTGAAGGCCAGGAATCATTCAAGCAAACCAAACCTGAGAGTAAGTAGATCTGTGTTAGAGAGAGAGAGGAGAGAGAGAGAGAGAGAGAGAGAGAGAGAGAGAGAGAGAGAGAGAGAGAGAGAACGAACTTTTTTTTAGCTAACCATTTCAGACTTAGGGAAATCTATCAAAATACACATGGCTTTGCATATATCTGCATTGATTTAATAAAGCAGGCACATGGCAATACTGCTCATTGTTATGTATCAGCAGTGCATCACTTGTTTTAAAGACAGACTATTAATGTGCTCTGCAGACACAGATGTCTGTTTGGGTTTGTAAGCACAACACACACACACACACACACTAGGGAGAGAGAGGTCTGCAGTTTCTCATGGCTGTGAGCTGCTGCAGAAAATTTCCCCTCATCTCCTCCTCTCCCCGCCCCCACATCTTGCCTCCATTATTCCCGTGTTTTCGAAGCAACTCCGATGACAGCGAGAAACATAGCTGGCAAGTGAAAGCAGGCTGGAATACGTTCAACCTTTAGCCGTTTCTTCCGCTCGTCCCCCTCGGTTGCTCACCGTTGGTACGGTCTCCTGCTATCCGCACGTTCACACACCGTTGGTGCACGGTGCCGGTCGCGAAAGGGGGGTTGGTCGACTGCGACTAGCCCCGTGAGAAGCTCACTGCTTTCGGAAGGAGGGAGAGAAGCAAGCCTTGGAAGACGCTCCTCTGTCTCCGTTCATTAGCACAGAGTTACCTCTGTATTAAATGGCGAAGCTATGAGATATAACGTCTCTGTGGCGTGAGGATACAGGGAAGATACAGTGAGCTGCGTCGCTTGTAACTAACGTTAACTAATGGTCACTAACATGGATGCTGATGTGCCTCCTCCCCTAGGCCGGCCGGGAAAGGGGGTGTTTTTTGACGATTTTCTGGCAGTAACACCACTCGTTTCTTTCTGGGATTAAGAATTTGTTTGTTTTTTTGTTTTTTACTCTCCCTCTCGGAGCCGGTTTTTGTGTGGGAGCATCGCGGCGAGCGTTTGTTTGCAAGGTAACTAACTAATGATAACGTGACTGCCGTCGGAAGCACTGACCAAAGCATCGCTGTCAACTGTCTGTAATTTGGGTGTCAGCTCCAGGGAAATAATGAATCGTGAACATGGCTTCATTGTTCATTTTCATGTTTTGTCTTTCACCGTTTCTTGACAGTGAGTCAGGCCTGAGGATGTCAATTGGCCAATTCAAACCTGACTAGTAATGCCCCAGAAATGTTGGTGGATTACATACAGCATGAATCAGACACAAGGGGTGTAGCACATGTGTTTCCAGCCTATGTTTCTCTCTCAGGTCAAATGTTTACAGCACACATTAGAGGTTAGAGTCAAGATGCTGTAAATATACTTTTATTGATTTTTTCATGTTAAAAATACTCTTTGCAAATAACTATCTGTCTGAACTGTCTCATGGTGCAGCACTATTCCACATGTTCTATTTTTTCAACACAGTGTAATGGGTAGAGGCTATTCATAGGAACTTTATTACATTTGGTTTCATGGTGGATAGAAACTCAGTAGCATGTGTCCAATACCACAAAGTGCATTTTATGACCAAAACCAATAAGCGTCTGTCTCTGCCAGATTGGGCTGCCTAATTTTAGCCTGAAGGCAGTGATTTGTTACCTTGACGTTAAGGTGTGTGCTATTCCCAGGTGTCTCAAGCAGAGTGCCAAGGAGAGTGTGTACTTGTGTGTGTGTGTGTGTGTGTGTGTGTGTGTGTGTGTGTGTGTGTTTACACTGTCTGCATTGCAGCTTTAAATATTCTGCAGACAAGATACTAAAGTTAGATGTTTGGTCAGTATACTGTAGTCTTGCCCTCTCTTCTTCTACATGTCCAGGCTCAATAATGGAGACAGAAGATTAGTTTAGCCAGCAAAATGTTTTCAGAAAATGATATAACTTATAACTTTGCACCAACATTTTATACACGATATAATGAATCATGTTTACACGTCTGACCTACTGAGTTGTCATGGCAGTACCACTTAAAAGCACTGTATACAGTATAAACATGTACAGTTATGGAAAGGTAGTGTAACTTCAAGACAGGAGGGTTGGAGATGAAAACAAAAGCCAATATTGGAAAATATGTATGTGTTTGTGTGTTACTGTGTGCACAGGTGCACCCAATCTAAACCCTCAAACCACAGGAGATCAATGGTGAGTGGGAGGGTAAACCAAACCCTTCAAAGTAGAAGCCACACATGCAAACACACACCAGTAATCACTCAGCAGAGTTCACACAGAGATGAGTGTTGAGACACAACTCTGTCACTCCTCTCCCTCTCTTTCGGTGGCATTTTCAGCTCTCTGCTAAACCTGCCACCTGGATGCAAACTGGCATAAGCGATGAGAAAGTAAAAGTATGTTATTCTCATGTTGTGCACACACCCTTACCAAATTGCAAGCGCCTCAGGTGGCCAATATGATCCTCGTGGTGAGGAGTTACAAACCGGTTACGCTTGTGCTTTTGTTTACGCCATCTATGTTTTGGAGGGAGTTCTCATCAAATGTTTGACAATGATGAAGTCTCTCCCGCTTTATTTCTTCTCCAACATCTCATACCCTTCCACACACCTCCCCCTGGTGTCCCTCCCCATCTCCCAGATGTGAGGGAAGTGTGGGAGGAGCCAGGGGGGTGTTTGTGTTCCTCAGGGTCCCCACTTCCTGCGAAAATTGGAGAGAAACTCCACATGTGCTGAAAACACCAGCACACGCACAAACAGACACTAACAAGCTGAATACTGTTTGACTTTCAGCTTTAGTCCTGTATTAGTTTAATTTTTATCATGCATATGCAAACTTTCAGACAGGTTTGGAAAATAGGTGTGGCTTTGATCTAACTTTGGTATATGTGGCACATATTTCCCACAGTTGACTTCATCATTGCACCTGCTTCAGTGTTTACGCCTGAACTTGGCGGACGGATATTATCCGTTTTTTTTGGAGCTCTAGTCTGCAAACCTTGTATCGACAATGCAGAGAAACACTTGAGTGAACATTGTCAGCAGGCAGGTTCATTCACTGTGATCACTGTAGTCCACCGATGGATAATGGATTTCGTGCTCAAGGAGGAATGCTAGAAATGTCAGCGAGGAAGAGAGCAGCGCAGGACGTTGTCTCTATTGGCTCATTGTGTAGTTAGGTCAGCTAACCTTGTAAGATATACTGAGATAACGAGGGATGCACAGATCCATTTCTTTCAGTCCGGATGCCGATAGCGAGTATGTAAGCTGTATGCCTCATTGTGTGGAAGTGACTGGGATCCTTCTTTTATGTGTAAGCCACCATCAGGCTTAACTTAAACATTGTGTTCCTAACTTGGTAAAACAAAATACAGAAATATGCATTTACTGAATTGTTATGTATTATTAAAATAATAGATTGTGGACCATCAACTTGGTAAGAATCTTCAAAATGTGTTGAATTCTTTGGCATGATGCTTCTGGAAGTGCCTGATTAAGTTGATTGTGTTATATTATGCAGTGTTTCTGCCACCCCTCAAAACATTGGTTTTCCATATATTGTAAGTAGTCGTAGAACCTGTGGGCGTAGCAAGCATGAAATACCTCCAAACAGCGGAAGTGTTTGTTGTTAGCTCCCTCAGCTATGCTGCTGACAAATGACGTACGACGCACGTGTAATCAGATACCCGATCCAGCTATTTCCACTCCAATCTTAACATACTGAACATGTATCCAATACTTATTGATGTGGGGATGCTTTATGGTGTATGGAATGTGGAGTAAATTACTTTGTATCATTGGCATCAGTGAAGACCCATTTGAAACCCCGCTTTTGAACTGTATTGGTATAACATGTAATACCTGTAATCAATTTATAAACGAGCATCCCTTGTCATTTTGTCTCTTCTCAGATGACAGAGGGGAGGCGATGTCAGGTCCATCTCCTGGACGACAGGAAGCTGGAGCTCCTTGTACAGGTGAGTCTCTCTTGCTCGCGCCCTCCTGCTCTTCCTTCTCTTTCTTCCCTCTCTCTTTGCGGATTCTCGTTTCCTTAGCGCGAGGGAGAAGTGATGTCTGGTGTCCTGAGGGACTCAATTACTGCTGACCAAGAGAAATTTAGTCAGCAGTAGGTGACTGTGCTTTTTCTTGATGCTCACCTGATCTCTCTCCACACACACACACACACACACACACACACACACACACACACACACACACACACACACACACACACACACACACACACGACCCTGCCGTGATTTACTCTTCCTGTAGAAGCTATGCATCCCAATACAGAGTTCGGTCCTAATAATGTCCTAAACAGAAAGTCTTACTTGCCCTAAACCCATGCTTCACTGCTCATTCTTCATCATCCATCCCTACTGCCATCCCAGAATGCCTCAGAAATGCCCAGAATCATCTAACAAAAAACATCAACTGCTTGTGTAATTGACAATGCTCCCTCTTATCCTCCAAACATCTCTGTGTAATTGGCAATGCTCCATGCTATCCTCCAAATGTCCAGGAAAAACAAAGCAGCATGCTGCCCACCCTCCCCCCAACTCCAGCCTTCAATCCTCCCTGCAGGCTTTCCTGCAGTAATGGCCAAAGGCAGCAGCAGCACCCACAGCACACCCATATATATTATATATATATATATACTATATTCCCCTTGTTCGCCATTTAAAGCCCCTACCCTTTGTAGATAGCTATTTACTACTGTAGATCTGCTCTGGTCTGCTTTCTGTTCTAAGGATTAAACCCTCTTATGGAAGCTTTTTTAACAAAACACGTTAACACACATTTCATTAGGTATGGATGTTTAGTTGTTTATAAATGTTGTGGCCCTCTCTGCACAGTTACCTCTCCATCCTTTTCTGCATTGGCTGTTGATGACATTCACTTTCATCATCTACTAGACCCCTCTTATGGTTTGGCTTTAAAGTCTGAAGCATTTTCATGAGGGGCTCCTTCCACTTTTCCTAACATCCCTCACCCCCCTTTGGGTCGGACATTACCCGATTCCACTGGAAAAAGAGAGCAAGACAAAAGAAGGTAATTGCCCTGGAACAAGATAAGAAGAGCAAGCGTAGAAAGATTGACGCCAAAACTCAGGAGGTTTAGAGGGAGAGAGAAAAGTGAGATGAGAGCTCAGGAATAGAGAGACAGGAGATGACACTAAAGGGATGGGAATGGAGAGGAGAAAATGGAGGGGAGAGCCGAGGATAGGTCTGCTGACTTTCTGATTCAATTACTCTTCCAGAACTGATCCTCTCTTTCAAATTGGTACTTCTCTCTTCTCCTTTTCCACTCTCTCTCGCTCTCATTCTCGCTTGACTTTCCACTCTTCACTCTCCATATCTTCTTTTCCCAGCTCCTTGCTTGCCTCCACCTGCCCCGGCTCTGTGTCTATCATCTAAACCTCCAAATACAGCTGCAGCAGCTTCGTATCTCATCCATCCATCATATCTTCTGATCGTTCCTCTTGGCCGTCAAGAAAGGAAATAACAAGAAAATAAACAAAAAGAGAGTTCAAGAGTTGAATAAAACATTTCAGAAATCTTTGTTTTATGTAAAGAGTTTAAAAGATACTTAAAGACCTTGTGATTGAGAAAATCTGTTATGTTTACCACATAATATACACAATGTAACAAATAGTATGTGTACAGTTTGGCAATGGTGTAAGCAAGAGAGAAGTCCGGAAGAGGGGATGTTATTAACAAACCATTGTCATATAAATCAGGATACTACTTTCTTTTTTCTATCTCTCACTCTCTGTCCTCACTTCTCTACGTCGGGCAGATGTACAGTAGGCTAGTACGTTGTTAGCAAGACCACAGACAATTAGCTGGTGAACTAAGAAGTAGTCAGGACCTCCATTCGTTTGTAAAAAAAAAAAAAAAAAAGATTTATTGAAGGGACGATTATAATCAGCAGTGCAAACAGTTTAAAATATTAAGGCAGTGCTGCAGTATTACACACTTCATTGGGTTATTTCATGTCTTCACTGATCATTTAACAGCAGTGTGGTCGAGTCAGTCCCGTTACGGTTTTGATATGAGTTCCTGTAGCACGCCAAGCATTCCAGCCAGCTAGCCTCTGAAAGGTTTGGATCTCATTTCTGTCACTGACTTGTAACATTGACCAGCTGTTTAATCCCAGAAGTGTCGTTCACCTTTTTCCTCTTCCTCTTCCTCATCCCCTTCCTCCTACCTTTTGATAGTCTGTGGTTTGTTTATGGAGCAACGCCTCATTGGCAGGGAACCATGTGTCAGAAGGCCAACGCACCTATTGACCGGGCCGTAAAGATTGAAGCGAACCACCGAAATACACCACTGGGTGAAAATATGTCAGTCATATGTTCTATCACTCCCTAAGGCTAGAGTGCTGTAGGTTGAAAGGGGAATGGGGTATTAAGCTGTGTAACAGTGTTTCTCTTCTATACCAATGTTAATGTGAAGAACTCCACATTGAAAAAGAGACACTTGAGGGTTTTACTGTAACATAGTAAGATGCTACATTGCAAGTCTCTTTACAACTAAGTGGAAATATAAGCAAATGTAGGGCATGTTGTGGCTAAAGACCTTTTCCTTACCCACCCTTGGCCCCTAAGGACTGCCACTGATATATTAGTTAGCATACCATAAATCTGAGCAATCCTGAAGGCGCCAAGGGCCTGGCTAGCTGTTTGCAGAGATTGGGCCGTAACTTCTGCCAGCCAGGCAAGTGAGCTACTGTTGTGTGTTAGTCACTTGTCTGGGGGTTTGCTTTAACATGTCTCCTCTTAACTTGCACCTCCCTGTAATTCTTATGCTGTTAATTATCTGTGCTGCTGAGGAGGCACAGGCTAAATGTCTATTAGCAGTAATGCTGTCTAAGCTAGCAGAGAGCTTTACTGGCTGATAGATGGCTCCAGAGTCTGTGTGTATATATGTGTGTGTATATACAGTATATGTACAGTATACAGCAGTGTGTATCTCACTTATTGTGTGCGCGTGTCAAATGTGCAATATCCCTTACTATATTACCTGTCATTCACTGTCTGTATCACTGTTGGTATCTTCCACAACATTATTACACATCCGTTAGGTATCTGGCATGTCACAGATAAGCTTTAGCGTCAGGAGGGAGTCGTCTCTTGAAGAGAGAACCAAACTCAATTATACTATCAAGTGCTTTTTATAGGGGTTTTTACAGTCTGTTTGATATTCATAACATTGTTGAAGCGAGAAGCTTAGCTTAACCTTGCAGGGGTTTGTGGTGGTACTTCTCTTCTTTTTCATCTTCAGTCATGCACTTATTGTATGTTGGACTCATTTCATCTCCTTATCATCTTTCTAAACGTTGTTGATGTGTCCATGTCCCCCGCTCATTGTTTGTTATGCTGTGGTGGCGTGGATGTTATTTAATTGATATTGTTGCCAAGGCAGTTGACTGCTGTGTGGTAATGAGAGACCACGACTGTATGTGTCTCAGGCTGAACCAAAACATTTATTACTGCTAATACTATAAAGATAGCCTGCTTCCAGACCTAAGATTTCCACATCTAAAACGTTTTTGAGCACATCAAAGAGATCTAGTGTCGCTCTTCTGAATCGCTGCCTCTCCCATTTGGAGAAACAACAGAGCCAATCAGAGTCAGACGGATCAGAACTTAAACAATGTTACGGTCAGCACTTATACCTCTGCTCTTGATGTATTAAACTACACGCAACCATAGTATAAATACAAATGTAGCATGTTGAGATGTGAGTATATCATGTTACTGTGAATATGCATTTGAAAGTTTTACTTTAATGATAACCTTATTATTCATTAACTTTGCAGTATGGGAGTCTACTAGATATAATATCAATGCTGAAGGGTTTTGGAGTAAGGTTAGATCAAAGGGACATAGAGACAGACCAAGCTAGTACAGTAGCCATTTTGTTTTCTATTTAACATTTATTTTCTGGTACATAAATGTGATACATGGGCATATAAGGCAGAATCAGCCTATATGTTAGCTTCTCTCTTCTATTCTCGCCAGAGCCTTTTTGTGTTGCAGGATCACTGTAGGCGTTTTGCTTATGTGAGATCTAGGTCATTGGAGATGTGTGTCTGTGTGCATGCGCATGTATGTATGTATGTATGTGTATGTATGTTTGCTGTGTGCATGACATCACCTCCTTCTCTTTAAATAGCTCTCAGTAGCTTCTGTCACTGAAGTTGTAGTTATGCAGTGAGTAGATAGTACAGGACCTCAGGGGCAGATTGTTAAGAAAGTGCACACTATAGCACATGTAGCTGTGGTGTGTGTGTGTGTGTGTGTGTGTGTGTGTGTGTGTGTGTGTGTGTGTGTGTGTGTCTGTCTGTCTGTCTGTGTCTGTGTGCCTATATGGTTGCACACAGTATGTTTTCCTCTTGTTCTTCTCTATCCTATATGTACACAGCACAGCACTGTACCTCCTGTGTGTTATGAATGGGCTGCATGCATGTTGTCTATCAGCTCTTGTGTGCATATGTGCATGCAGATTTGTGTGTGTAATGAAAATGTAGGCAGCAAGGCACACCCATGGTTAACCTCAGGGTGGGGCTACTGCTACTCAGGATGTCACAAACCAGCAGCATATGGCATCAGTCCCTGGCCTCTGCTTGGCTTTAAGATGCTCTGCATGCTCGTCGTGATGAATGGAGGTTGTCATTATATATAGCTTAGACAGTATTCCACAGTATTAACTTGTTCGAAAGTTCTTATGCTAGCTGCAGCCCTCTCCCTACAATACAGTGGTTGAGCCCAGAGCCATGACTCTGCAGTAGAGGTTTGGGTCAGACGGGCAGAAAGGAGGGAGGGATGGAGGGGAAGGGCAGGGTACCTGCACTGTCAGCAACATCCAAACACTCCATCCATCTTTCTAGCACTCTCTCTCTCATTTATCTCCTCCTCTCTTGCTCTTTTCCTCTTTTCCCCAGTGTTTGTCAGAATGCTTAGTCATTACAGTAAATCAATAGCTGATATAATGTATTTGCATACAGCTCTACACATGCACTTGTTCCAATTAAACTACAGTGTGATAAACTATTGCACTACCACAGAGGGACATTTATAACTGATCAATAAAACCATAATGAGAGCAACACTAATATTTCTGTCTCCCTGCAGCCCAAGCTGATGGCTAAGGACTTGCTGGACCTTGTGGCCTCTCACTTCAACCTCAAAGAGAAGGAGTACTTTGGAATTGCATACACAGACGAAACGTAAGTCACATTCAGATAGTAAAGCTATTGAAAACTACCACTGCATATTGTGTATCAGTAGCCCAGGACTCTCTGACGTGTGTCTTGTTTGTTGGATTGAGTTTGTGCTTCCCAATAACACTGTAACTACATCCAGACTATCAGCGTTTACACTCCTGTTTCCTCGTCAGTTCCTGTAACAACACATGGGGCATATTTTACTAGAAGCAGACAATAGGCAAAGTCAGTTCTAAAATTCAAGTGCAACCCGTAAAACATATGCTCCAAGAGTGGTGTGTACAGTAAATGAACAAGTTCATATGTCTTTTGAGTCTTAGATCACCTGTGAACTCCTTGGTGGTTTGTAACTAATGTTAATGGGACAGTTGTAGTTATAGATTACAGAGGTGAAACAACTTTAATTTGAGAATTATCTGTTAAATTTGACCTATATGTTACACAAAGATTAAAGAAATAGCATTCAAGTTGTTTCTTATTTTGAAAAGAAAAAAATCTATCATGAAATACTTAGTTAACATTAGATGCTGCACCATGAGCAACAACTCCAGTTTCCAGGACATTGTTTAAGTTTTAAATATTTAAAAGTTTTAGAAACCTTACAGTAAAAATGTGGCTGTTGGTTTTGGCCTTTTATTTTTCTCCTGCTGAATTTCCAGTGTGCTTTAAACTGTATACATAATATATATACATACTATAGTACTATAGGTTTATTTAGACTAGGTATGAATTGGCCCCTAGATTAAAGTGATGAAGATCACACTGGACCATAAACTGATGTATGATCACTTTAATGTTATGATGAGGCTATGATTGTCTTGCCCTGGGCTAGCTAAAGATCACAACTCTATGTTTGCCAGAAAGGTTGCTACGAGAACTGTGCTTGAAATGCAAAAATGACATTCAAATTAGTTTTATGGTGTTCGGTGACCTAGAAAGACAGACGCACCACAGCATGGTCCAGAACTAGTCATGCAATACACAAATGATTTGCATACTGGCAAACATCGCCATGGCCTTTGTTTTCTCTCTTTGATGCCAAGCAAAACTGGCCTCTGCTCTATGGCATTTACATGGCTGTGACACATACTGTAGCCAATGCCAGTCCAGTAAAGCAATATCAGCTCTGCAGTCTTAGTCCCCCAGGGCTAAGACTATGATGGGTAGATTTGCTGCTTGTGCCTGGGGAGAGCAGACAGTTCAGCTCTGACCGCTCAGTAGTCAAAGAGGCCGTTTGAGAGGGAAAGAGCAGATAGATTGAGAGACAGAGACAGAAGGAGGGACAGTTTGAGAGAGATGTTGCTCAGTTGCTCAGGAGACCATGCAGGGTTACCAGGGTGACAAGCTGTCTCTGCAGTTTTTCTCTCTGTTGGAGGGAGACAGAGAAAAGAGAGGCATGGGGGAGAGAACGGGGGGGAAACAGAAGGGAAGACATGGTAACAGGAAAAGAAAAATGGGGAGGCTTAAGGAGAAAATGTTCAGTGTCACGAGAAGAGTTTTTGTATATTCATATATCCCAGAATAACAGCATTGATCTGTTGTTTTGTCTCATCAGGGGCCATTTTAGTTGGCTGCAGTTGGACCGCAGGGTATTAGAACACGAGTTCCCGAAGAAGTCTGGTCCCATTGTCCTCTACTTCTGTGTCAGGTGAGTTCTTCTTTAATAAATGAATCAGTAACTACATATGCCATGGTCACTGATTGCACACAGTGTTTGAATGTGTGTGAAAGAGAGAAAGAAAGACAGAGAGAGTGCTTTTGTATACGTGTTTGTGTATGCACATGCCTTCATGTGTGGTAATAGGAACAGATTAACAAGGTTAGTTATGACATACCCCTATGAAATTGCTTTGACCCTGGTGTTTAACTCCCGCCACGGGGCCTCTCAGCCAATCATGAGCCTCTTAGTCCTATCATTATGCGCTGCATGCAAATCCCGTCCAGTAGCTTTGAGGTGACTGCAAAGTGCCACACTCCAAACAAGATGGCAGGATCCCATACGAAGAGAAGCCGAACCATTTCTTCTCTACGTTTGCACTATACATTGTTATACAAAAGCACTTTGAAAAAGGTTCACTTGTCAATGCAAACAGCATAGAAAATATTCTGGTACGTGACTCAACCTATTAGGAGGCATGTGCCCTTGCAGTGTGCTCTTTTTGCTGACGCTGTATTGGAGTCCTCTCCTCATTTAAAGCCAACTCTTCTATGACCTGTTATGATAGGGTTATGAAATAAACCCTACAATCCCACACTCCTCTCTCAGCCTTTACACTGCTCATACAATGGTCCCTCTCATATATGAAACTCTCCAGGCTCACACACAGGCACAGGATCATGTGTGTATATGTGACAGAAATACAGAGTGTGCATGTTTGTGTCTGTTTCTTTGTGTGTGTGTGTGTGTGTGTGTGTGTGTATGTGGGTGTTTTATCTTCAATAGGCTATTGAAAAAGCAAGAAAAAGGCACCTGACCTGAGAAGATATGTTCTGATCTTTCTTAGCCTCAAATGAAAATGCAGAGCCCTCCCATCCCACTCTCTGCCCAAACACGCACTCACACACGGTCACTTTCAGTTCGAGCCCGGAAAGGGAAAGCCAAGGCTTTATTTTGGATCCACTGGTTTGTTCTGTCCCCAACAAATCTCTATGATGTCATATACACCCCGGGGACTGAGCTTGGTTAGCAACGTACATAGTAACATGACGCACATTAACTCTGCTAAACAATGTCACTGAATAGCCATTTCCAGGTCGACATTTAGGACACAGCTCGTCATGACACAATGAGGTGACTGTATAGCAAAATCGTATTCTTAGCACATAGACTTATTGTTCTCCCTATTTAGTGAACAATGGGGCCATTGTGCAATCTGATATAATTAAAAGATGTGCAGATAAGTATATTTGGCTGCTATAACTGCTGTCCTATTTCAGTTAAGGCGCATTGATATTCACCTTAGGTCAGCTATAGAACCACATAAACCAACTGTGTATGTGTGTGTCGGTGATGGTCAGGATGGGGGTCACTGTGTGCATATTTACATAGACTAATGAGTGTTTGAGGGTGTGGTGGTGGCAGCGCTGACATTGTGAACTTTGACACCATTTTGAGGCTTCATACCCCCTTTTATTCTCGCAGTTCAGACCAATCTCTAACCTCAATCTCTCTAAATGTCACACTGACTACACCCCCCCTCTCACACACGCACACGCACACACACACACACACACACACACACACACACACACACACACACATCCTACCCTATTTCTTAGAAACACGTACACACACATACGCAGATTCGGGATTACAATGCAGCAATCATCAGTCCAAATGTCAGGCCTGAATCCATTAGCAATTTGAACATATTGTTTTCATTAGCACAATGTAAGGTTTTTTGTGTGTGTGTGTGTGTGTGTGTGTGTGTGTGTAGGTGCGTGTGTCACTGCGCAGGTGCATGAGCATCATGGATTTGCATGCTTATGTGGTATCCGTGTGATGTGTGTGTTCCCAATAAAAGCTAGGCAGATACCTCCAGCTGATTCAATGGGTGCCTTTTTGCATCCTTGCTGCTGTGCTGGCAGTGTGTGTATGTCTCATCAACACTGTGACTTTAATTAAATGTTCACACTGAATATTGACAAGGCTCCTCTCATTTTCTCCTGCAGCTCAATGGGTAACTCGATTTAAACCCTCCAATATTGATTATTGATCCTCCTACAATCCCTCTCAGTCATTGCCTATACACGCATATGCACACAAATCGACACATTCATTCACATGTGTTCATCAGAACATGTGCTTAGGCCACATTATACGCACTTGTAGGGATACTTCAAGTCCTATACTGATGGTTTTTAATCTGTTATATTTCGATGAACGTCTCCACCAGAAAAAGAGCTAACAAAGAGTAGCTTCCTAACCTCCCCTCTGGCTCTGCATGCATTCATGAGCTACATTTAGACCACATTATTATGTGAGCTCCCTCCTCACCACTCTGCTAGAAGTGGGTTACTGTGCTTCTCTCTCCTGTGTGTGTGTGTGTGTGTGTGTGTGTGTGTGTGTGTGTGTGTGTGTGTGTGTGTGTGTGTGCGTGTGTGCGTGTGTGTGAGAGAGAGTACTGTATGTGCATGTGGAATCACGACACACTGCTGATGATGCAGAGAAGCAGACAATGTGTGAAATGCATCATGTGCACATTCAATCCGTGTGTGTGTGTGTGTGTGTGCATTCATTCAGATTGTGGAATGTGCTCACACTAACAAACTAATTATGGATCATTGCCAGCCACCATGGTGAGAGAGGGAATTGGTTTAAGGGGAAGTGAAAGGATGTTGGTATCCAGGGTCAGTGTTTGGTATGGTGTGCCCCCCTCTGGTCCCTTTGATCATTGCAACATTTCTGTCACATGTGCACATGACACTAACCTGGCTTGCATGTTTTAACTCCTTCTCTCTTATTTGTGTGTAATTTGATCACTGATCTTCTTTATAAGACTGAAGGTCAACCTTTGTCATTGTTACCTCTGCTGTTGCAAATGTATTGAAGCTTTTCCTTCTGTGTGTTCAGGTTCTACATAGAGAGTATATCCTACCTGAAGGACAATGCCACTATTGAGCTGTTTTTCCTTAATGCCAAGTCCATCGTCTACAAGGTAAACTTATTATTTAGTTGCCATATTGCATATTCCTAATACTGTTGACTGGGATCTATTTATCCTGAAATGCTTTTACTGATGTGGGTGGTAGGAATACTTTTAGTAATGTTGTGTTTGAAACCAAAGTTTTCTTCTGGACTTGCTAGAAAAAGGTGGAAGTGTTCAGTGGGTATATTTCAATTTAGAATTATGTGGAGGACTTCATTAGCCCATTTTTTGGTTCTAAATGAAGAGGCCAGCTTGGACTCCGATGCTCCACACAGATTTGGTCAAGCAGAAAATGTGAACCAATTGCATCAGCTGTTGCCCATCATGTAACGTGCTGCACCGCATTCCAGCAACTAGCGAATAATTTGACACATTTTCTGCCATCTGTCAGCGTTGAAGCACATTTATTTCGGCTGTTTAAATAAACACTGATAGCAAGTCGCCCACAAAGAAAGGTAAATATATATTTTGTACATTTGGTGATAAAACATTCCACTCAATGAAGGCAATTTGTATATTTGTTTGAAGTGAGGGGAGATTATCTTATTCAGTTAACTGGTTCACTATCTCTTATCATTAGTCTAGCTGCTGCTACCCTTGTGCATAGATCTACTGTGGCCTGGGTAGTGTACAGTAGATGCAGTGACACCAGTGTTCAGCAGTTATTTGTCAGGTCCAGAAGAGGGCGTATGTGGTGTAAAGGAAAATAATGGGGAAGAAACCTCCCAACCCAAGCTCTGTAGAAAACTGATAAGACCAATTATTTTCTGTACTGACAGTGATAGAAAGCTTTATCCGAACATTTAAATACAGTGTATCATCAATCCATGAACATAGAGCCAGCACTTTTCCCCTGCACATTTTGTGTCATACACAGGTTTCTTGTTTGCTATTCTGAGCTAATGTTGTCAAATAGTCAACAAACCTAAGTTTACAATGGAGCCTTTTAGGTTGTCTAGTTAAGCCTAGTTGTTCCATATGCAAGCATCTGTCTTACTGTAGTGGCGATTGGGAAGACACTCGGGGGTGAAATTCACAAAGAATGGACTGCAACCGCTTTCTGCCCCGTCTCAAGGTCCAATTCACAAAGACACATACACTTTGGCAGTTGAAAGCAATTTGTGCCAAATGTTTCCATATTACTTCATTTAAATACTTGCAAATAGGAGCACCAAGACGCTTGGCAGCATAGTTAGGTTGTGCACCTTTTGTGGATGCTTTGAGAATTACATGGTTTCTTTTTGTGCCGGTTTAGCGGCGTCAAAAGCGGCACAATCCTTTTGTGAATTTGCCTCTGAGACTTGAAAGGCAGTGACTATGTAACCAAGTAGTAAGGGAGAGACTCTCCCACAAACAGAAGGTTTTTTACTCAGTCACACCCTTGGCTACTGTAAAATCTCCTTGACGGAGATACCTGATCCCTCTCTGCTCATTTATCACATGTCACCCTGATAAGAACTTCAGCTAAACACCAATGATCTCTCTACCAGCTTCAGCATTAGATGATCATGTAATATTTTTAGAAAGCATGTTGCACGTGCACATTAGTTCAAATATAGTAGATCAGGATATATGTTCACCTTCTGCTGTTATTGTTTGTATAAGCTTTGAGAAACCTTCTCTGCTGAGCTATGGGATCGCATACAGTACAATAACACACACTCCGTGACGATGTGTAGCCCCGCTGGGTGGTACACCCAGGGTGGGTTTGTTCAGTCTAGTGTTTCATCCTGGCTGTCTGATCTCCCAACCAATTAAGTGGTCGATTGTGAAGGGAACATTCCAGACATACTTGACCCACTACTCACTGCCCACTACTCTTCTCCCCCTCAATGCAGACATAGCATGGTCGGTGACTACATTCACACCAAAAAAAAAAAGAAAACTCCAATTATCATGCAGTTTACCTGTTCCCAAGGAATATCCACATGCCATTAATATAAAATATAACAGTAATATATGAAAAAAAACCACCTTTAGAAAATGTACTGAGTAATCAGTAACCAGAGCATCCATGCCTAGCCTCAATCCCCAAACCCCCTCTCCCTAACCCCCACGGTTTGCCTCTAATCTCTGAGCTTCAGCCACATGAAGAGGTCATGAAATTAGAGAAGGGAGAGTGGAAAAATGGAGGGGCAGTGGTTGGGAGATGAAAGGAACTAGCAGCCCATCTTGGATAAATGGATGATGATCAGAGGCACGTCCACTTTTACTCCAAACATCGGCAGAGTGTGTGTAAAGAGAACGTGTCATTCATAGCCCTCTCCTCTCCTCTCTTCTCTTTTCTTTTCTCTATTTCTTACAGGAGCTTATTGAAGTGGACAGTGATGTTGTCTTCGAATTGGCTTCCTTTATTCTACAAGTAAGATTGTGTGTGTGTGTGTGTGTGTGTGTGTGTGTGTGTGTGTGTGTGTGTGTGTGTGTGTGTGATATTTGTTTTTCACCATAAACACATGCAGCCAAACACACTCGTTATTCCTGGTGCTGTTGCTCTGCACTGAAACAGTTTGAAGTTTTCTTCCAAAATGTCTCCACCAGCCTTTGGTCCTAATTGAAGATGATTAAACTCACATTATCTATTGCAGTCATCAATCTGTCAGTAATATGCAATGACGCTTGGAGGTTTTAAATCTTAAAAACCTCAACCGTCTTTGTTGGTAGCAGAATGGTTACCAGCTAAATTCTTGCTGCAGTCAGTCAGTGCTAATATAACACAAAGCAGCAGGGGAACTCTTTTGCTTCACAAATTCTCCTCAACGCCAGCCCCTTTTCTCTCCTTTCTCTTTCTCAGAGTAGGTCAGTCCATTAACCGTGATGCTGCAAGGTCATGTTACACATAGACTGGGCTGAGTGGTTTGTCTGTGTGTGCGCGCCTTCTATGCAGGTGCAGATGCACAGTATCAGGTATCGGCTCTGTAGGCTTTCAGAGGCTTCGCTCCAGATGGAAGTTTAATATTCTCTGATTCCAGCACAGCAGACCTTACTGCACATTCACCAATGCAAACCGAACATAAACACACATTTTACGGTCAATGCCTGGTGCTCACATATCCATATATGTGAATCCTTTCTCCTCTCACTACTTTTCTATTTCCCCTTTCTGTTCCACAGGAAGCTAAAGGTGATTTCACCAGGTAAGCACATTAGTAACTTGTAATGATTATGTCCATGTAAGAAAGTATGGGTTGTAGCTGGGAGCGTTTTCCTATTTTTCCATCACATGTTCTGTCTCGTCTTCTAAGTTTCATGGGTGGTTGGGTTGATACATGTTGATTCAGAAAGGAGCCGCGCAGACAGAGAGACAATAGAACTGATATCAGTCGTCTGTCTGCTCTTTTGCTCCCCTGAGCATTGAGGTGCATCACTGAGAACCCTTTGTTTCTGAGCGTGATTTACATCCCTCCCTCCTTCTTTCCTGCCATCCCTGTTCCACTTTGGTTCACTCTTTTCAGCCTGTGCTGCCACTCATGAAAAAAAGCATGGTGTGTGTGTGCGTGTGTGTGTGCGTGTGTGTGTGTGTGTGTGTGTGTGTGTGTGTGTGTGTGTGTGTGAATATGTGTAATGAAAGACAGAGGGTCTTGACTTCCTTCCAATTTAAGACTCACCATTAGGACATGAAAGATTTACTAATATACCAACAGAAAATGTAAAGAAAATAAAGAAAATGTTTAAACACAAAGTTCAAACATATCGGAATACGTATCAGTCACATTAATTAAACTCTATAGATTTAGAGCTTTCCATGGTTCATGTGATCTACACTCCACATCTGCGTGATGTTGGCCTAATGTATGTCGTGCCTCATCCCCTTATCCCTTTACAACAGACATCCCCTCTGACCTCATTTCCGGCGGTGAAAGGAGTAAATAAACACAATATCCTGCAGAGGGCTGGAATGTGACACACTCTGGAGACATTCCTTTCACCCTCCTCCCCCCTTTCCTTACTGTCTTCCTCCCATGCACACATACCTCCATTCTCTAAAAGCTCTACTCGATACACTGTACCCCTCCTCCATATATCTGTCACTGCTGCTCCCCCCCCCCCCCCCCCACACTAAAAAATGTGTGTGTGTGTGAAATCATTTTACTTTGTCAAATACAAATCCATTTGTTCCAAGATTGTCCTTGAATTAAGAGTTATTTTCTTGATGCTCGTGGAATCAGCATATGAGTACCGGTATATGATTTGAATGACTTGTGAAGATGAACATGTCACAGTGCACGAGTTGTATTTGTTCAAATTGTCTGCCCTTAATCAAGTGCAATGCCAAAGTTGTGAACACAACCACTTATACCTACTGAGAAGTTACTTGAATGTATATCAACCAATCCAAACACACAGCTCTGTTCACACATTGAAGAACAGGCAGGCAGGGTGGATGGGATCTCTTCCAAGGCTTTAGCTCATAGGTTGTCATGTTCCCAGGGCTTTCCCCGATCCTCTGAGGCCTTGGCAGAGGCTGGAGAGAGGCTCGGGGATTAGAGTGGGGTATTAAGACCTCCTGCCAGTGGAGGTCTGAAAACGGAATCTGGGGCCAAGTCTCTCTGCGTGGTTCCCTGTCTCATTTACTCTGTCTGTGTGGTTATCTTTTGTCTTTGAGCTTGATATGAAAAAAATATATATATATTGATTCCATGTTAATAATACACTTATGATAATAGCATGTAAATAATCCAGCGCCTCTTAAATGATTTACATTTCTTACTTTTTATAGGCTATGGTTATAGGTTATGGTTACAGACTCTCTCTCTCCACCTCCCAACACTCATATTTTGAGTGTAATTCATTTGTCAAAAATAGACAAAATGCTCAATAAACAAAGTCCAAAAGGAATTTGACTGATAGCATTATTATTATTATTTTTCTTATGAATTATTTTGGATATCGCGCTTATATCGTTATCGTGAAATGTTTTGGCCACGATAGCCGTGTAGGAAATATATTTTGGCAGCCATATTCAGTCCCTCGTTTCTCTTGTTTCCAACCGTCAGTGTCTTCGCAGCTGTCTCAGATACAGCGGCCAATCTCTGAAAAAGAGAGCATTCAAGCCATCCGCATTCATTCCTCTCTCTTCACTAAACTTTAACTTTAACTTCCAAAGTTAACATTTCATTTCTAAGACAGTTCTGGGAATTATTCACTTCTGCTTTAACTTGTTGCACTGAATACTGTTAGGCCTACAGCAGAGAATGATTGTTCTTGCAGAAGTAGCATTAACCATGACTTGTGGTTTCTCCCTTACAGTAATGATGTAACCAGGTGTGACCTGAAAAAGCTGCCTGCTCTGCCCACCCAGGCCCTGAAGGAGCACCCATCTCTCGCCTATTGGTGAGAGACTAGTCTCCAGTTATCCAGAACACCACCACAACATTGCACAAGCTCTCCTATTGTTATTCCCCCTTCCTAACATGTTTCCTTTCCTCTCACTATTAACTGTCCTGCAGTGAAGACCGGGTCGTAGAGCATTACAAGAAGGTCAGTGGGCAGTCCAGAGGGCAAGCTATTGTAAAGTAAGTATGTGAATGTGTCTCTGGTTGTGTTTGTTCACTTTATGGAAGGTTGTGTTCTCTGTAACCCTTACATGTCTGTATTTTCTGTTCCTCACAGTTATATGAGCATTGTAGAGTCTCTGCCCACATATGGAGTTCATTACTATGGTGTAAAGGTACCGTTTTACTACTTTGCCTTCTCTTTTTTTCACACTCACACACAGTAAAATGTTTGTTGACTCTGGGTACTCTGTCCCATACATATGCACAACCTTTCTTCCCTGAAGTTTGTTGTTGTGTGTTTTAGGACAAGCAGGGGATCCCATGGTGGTTGGGTCTGAGCTATAAAGGCATCTTTCAGTATGACCACCAGGACAAAGTCAAACCCAGGAAGGTGAGATGACGCTTCCTTCTGATCTCTCTGCACCACAAACTGAACTGTCTGCTGCACAACCTTCAGTCACTCTTTTAATAAGCTTTAAAACATCAATTGGTATAATTTCCAAATTTGTAAAAAGGTTGTGGTTTAGCACAGCCTTATTAACACAGTATCCTGCTTCTGTCTATTGTTTTGGCACCTAATTATTTCACTCTCCTTTTTAAAGAAGATTGGGTCGTTAATATATATAACATGTTACTTTACAAGGAAATGTTTTCATGGCCACTGCTGTCTATTCTTTCCATTCAGTGAGTCAGGATATTGTGTTTGGGAAGAACACTAACAATGCTATACAAATACTACTGTCTGGAGACATTCAGTCTTGGAATGTTTTGCATCCTGTTCTGCTTTTATTCTGATGAATGGGATCCTCCTCCCAGTTCATGCAACCAGTGCATCGTCTGTAAAAGCCTTTCTTACCTCAACTCTGTCGTCTTTAGGGCCTTGATCTCTGGCATTCATCCTTGTCTTATTGGGTGATTATGGGGTTCACAGCATCCCTGCATACTGACTGACCACCAAGACACTCTCACACACTTGCACTGATACTCTGTAGCTCATAAACACACAGCACACGCACGCACACGCACACACACACACACACACACACACACACACACACACACACACAGGAATTGGATTTAACTCTGAACTCACCGTCCTGATGAGTACTTCCTGTTTGCCACTAGCATTGTGCTCTGTGTGTGTGTGTGTGTGTGTGTGTGTGTGTGTGCGTGTGTGTGTGCGTGTGTGTGTGCGTGTGCCTTGATTGGTGCATTCCAGTGTAAATAACTGTCTCACCACATGAGCCCCGTCCTTTTCTCATTACCAAATGTTGTGGCTGCTTAGGTGTTACCCATGGTTATGGAAAAAATGCACACATACACATTTTCTCACATCAAACTCACAGACACAGACCCAAAACATGCTGACAAGCCTGTGAAAATGTCACAAACTGTGTGTTTTTATTACGCAAAGTTTTTTAAAGTTATATTTTTTGGTCTTTTCATGCCTTTATGATAGAGAAGTGCAGATTGTGAAAGGGGAGAAAGAGAGGGAACGACATACAGCAAAAGCAACAGGTCGGACTTGCTGTGGGCAAGGACTAAGCCTTTGTATTTGGGACGCCCGCGCTACCGGTTGAGCTACCGGGACGCCCCAAGTATATACATATTGGTTGATACATTGAAAAATGGCAAATTATAGCTTTCTCTGAGGTAAGAAGAAAGAAGTAGAGGGATGTTAGTTATTTTAGAGAAAGATGGAGGGAAAAAGAGTTAATAGCATTTCCACACAAGAGACTTATGAAGCATTCAGCGGCCATAGCAACAGTCAGTGTGAGTTAAGCTAGAGCACTGACCCCCTCACTCTCTTCGCTCTCTCCCTCTCTCTCATTCTCTCTCCCTCACACACACACACACACACACACACACACACACACACACACACACACACACACACACACACACACACACACACTCACACACACACACACGTAAAAAGCAGAGAAAGTAAGACTGGGCCTCTTCATCTCGGAAGTGGGGATTGTAGTCTTAAGGAGCTTGACCCAAAAGAGATTTGTGGACTGCATGTCTTGTTAATGCAGCATCACAAGACTGACAAAATCCCAATGAACACAGTAAGGTTTTTGTTTTTTCAGTAATAAGGCAGACAAAAGAGTGTGGGTGGTGCTCCTTTCCAAAGTTGCTCAGTGTTTCATAAGAAAAGACACTCATAGAGGTCACTGGGACCTTTCCATTTGTTATGGTAGTAATGAGAGTCATCGCTATTTCAGCAAACCAGAGGAAGAGCAGTTGATTTGGTGATTAGTCAATCACTCAGCCAGTCCAGTGCCAGTAACCAGTGACTCAGCGTGTAAACACTGGCTTGTCACGGCTCAGGTTTTCAGTACTGTGACTCAGTAAGGTGGAGGCAGAACACTAATTATGAGCCATTATGGACCAATTACCGTCTTTTGTCACAGTTAAAGAGGTTAATTTTTCTAACACCAACTTTTGTATTCATTATTAAGCGACTAAATGACTTCAACCTGTGCTGTAGAATTGGTGTGTGTGTACTGGAGGCAGTTGTGTTTTATTAGTGTGTCTTTTTATGAGGGGAGATCCCTGTTGTGTCTAAATGCAGACCATCTACCGCAGCTTTCACGTTTATTTGGAGATGTTAACATACTTTCCCCCCTCTCTTTACCGCAGGCCACATGCAGACACACATACAGTACACACAGACAGGGGTTTACAACTGCACCACACACCGAACTGTTGCCTCGTTAGTGTGTGTCATTTAGACAGAGATTATAGAGTCTGTGTGTTGAATGACTACCTGCCTGGCTGATTTAAGGCTAACACAGGAAAGCTTCTGTCAACACTGTAAAGAAGCCGCAAGAAGGTTCAATCAAACAGCAAACTATGGTTTAAATGACCCTCATCTCACGTGCATTTCACTGCATATGTATGTGTTTTTCTGCAGTCGATTGAGAGTACACACCCACTGACTTTAGTCAGCTTCTGTCTTCATTTAGAGCAAATAACAGCCTGTTCTGATTAGTTTTTCCATAAATGTCATCCCTCCAAAACACCACAACCAAAACACAAACAACAGGAAGTGCCTCCAGAGTGTATCTGCAGCTCCATGACAACTGGTGGATATAGTGTTGCACACCAGAGCCCCACCAATGTGTCAAACAATAGTCTTTGAGAGCCTCAGGTCCAGTTCTAGAAAAGAATAATATGCATTTGCTATTTAAACTTTCTATTCTTCCAGTAATCCCCGGGGAGTCCACTGCACCGAAGAAAGGCCTTTACACTATATCAGATCTGACCTTTTCATCTGTAATGGACGTGTGCTCGGGTGCACAGACATTACTTTGAGACAGACGTGGGTCCGTACACACGAGCACCCGGTTGTTTTATGAGTAATGACCAGTCACTTCCTGTGCGCGTGCGTGTTTGTGTTATTGTGCGCGCGGGTTTTATCGTCAAAAGAGAGAGGATTTATAACATATGCACCAGCCTCGCCCTAATCACAGAGGCACCCAACGGCTTTGACTGATTTCCTTAGAAATAATCTGTCAGCATGTTTTGTTTTTTAATCAGATAGTCATGCCATTCACAGTCCGCCATAAAGACTACAAAGGTTTCGTTAATACAATGGGCTTATGTAACTGGGGCACTTTTAGAAACACAACACAAATGTCTCCTTTTTAAATTTGCGGACGGCTTTATTGCACCTGGTTGTAGATCATGTGACTGCTGTTTAGTTACTCCAGATATATTTGAACACTATTTACGCACTTGCACATTTTTCTACCGTGAAAAGATCAAAGTCTTCTTCCAACATTTCAGCAGCTCTGTCCTGCTGATGGAGAGGACAGCTTTAGCGGTCTCGTGCCTGAACACAGTTACAAACACCTATCTTATCGTCACAGCTCTGGCCCATATGTAGCAAACACACACACACACTCGCACAGTCACTCACTTTCTATCAACCCCGCCCGCTATATTTAGCACCATGCTACATTAGCACTTCACACTCCATTGAAAATGCACGGTACAGCAACAGTTTTGATAAGAGTGGCAATTTTCTTTCTTCATGCTTATGCACACACACACACACACACACACACACACACACACACACACACACACACACACACACACATTTATCATATTTTTACCCCACCCACCCCTTTCTCCCTCTCATCCCTCTGTCCATTGTTTTCACAGGCTGTTAAAATTCCTGGGCTGTGACCTGTTCCTCCCTTAGCTCCCTTTCTCCTCTTTTCCTCCCTCATCCTGTCATAGTAGGGTCTTGTACTTTGTTTCTTTCCTCCTGTTTGTCAGTCAGTAGTTTACCCAGTTTACTTACTGTTCAGTATACATCAGAGCTTTACGTGTGTGTCTTTGTACTTCAGCTCCAGCTGATAGATGCAGACCCACTTATGTTCTGAAATAGCCCACACTCTACTCTTCTCTAACAAGAAACAGACTTTTTGAATGTGTGCATGTGCGTGTACACACAGAGGTCTGACTAAACAAAGCAAGGGCACTTCAATTCCTCGGGCCACAGAAAGCTTCTTTCCCCCTTCATCACTCCTCCCCTGACCCCATGTTACACATACACACACCTCCCAACCACAGAGCCCAGAGCAGGAAGCACAGTCCCTGAGGGAGGGAGGAGGGGTCAGGAGGAGGGGAGGCATTAACACCCCCTCCCATCCAGAAAAGCTACAGGAGAGGAGGAAACTTAACTTTACACACTTTCCCTCCACCAACACACACACATGCACATGCCTGCAGATGGTGAACACCCACCAACTCGTAACGTTCTGTTCCCCTGCGTCTGGGAGGATTTAAGATACACACATGCTGTGGAGTACGTCTTGGGGGAAACTTTCTCGCCCAGCTGGCTTTGGCTCCGTTTAAAGAGAAGCGGATGGTTCATAAAGGGGACGGAAAGAGAAAAAAATCAAATCTGAGCAGAGGAAAGAAAGCCTCCTCCCTCTCACACTGTCTTTCTCCAGAGTGAGGTCATCCAGCTAAAGGATCTGCTGTGGACAAGACCGCCTGGTCTGGACCTGATCAGAGGTCCTCTTCTCTCCCTCCACCTCCTCTGTTCCTAACTCCTCCTCTTTGTCAGCGGCTTCCATTTTTTTCTCCTCTTCCTCCGTATCCATTGCATTTTCACTCAAAACAAATTGGAACATACACAGAAGAGAACAGAGGATTTGGCTGAAGGCTGTGTGGATTTAATGTGAAGCATAATGTGAGCAGCCCTGAAAAGTGTGTTTCTCCTAAACCTCAGGTGTTCCAATGGCGTCAGTTGGAGAACCTCTACTTCAGAGAGAAGAAGTTTTCAGTGGAAGTTCATGACCCCAGGAGGTAAATTTATATCACAAATTTAAGCTGAGTAACTGAGTGTTGAATTACATGATACCAGTTCTACTTAGAGTGATTGAATGTTATTGCTATTGAATTTGCTCCAGCTAATGTTTGGAAGTGATATAATTTTCCCTTAGTTATGGACGCCTTCCAGTATCTTTTACTGTAAATTACCACTGTGCTTTATGTGAATGTGTTAAGATTCAAACTACAGTGCAGGAAAGGAGAGATTGGAATCTAATTCAGTAATGGTTGCAGCATTTGTCTTGGCAATAGAGCAAGATATTGGGGATGTCCCGGTGGAGCCGCACACAGATTGATAGGCTGATTATTAACACACTTGTGCAGCCACATGCATGCACAAACACATGCGCTCTTTCACACACACACACACACACACACACACACACGCTCAGGGTAAACCCTTGATAGTTGACCACAGAAGGATAGATGGCTGTGTGATAGCTGTTTTGCAGAGGAAGTGACCTCTCTTGTGTTTATTTAACATGCCTATATATGTGGAGTGTTATTCTACAGACAGAGGGAAGGAGGGACGGAGGGAAGGAGGGAGGGAAGGGGAGAAAAAGAGAAAGACAGGGTGAAACAGAGAGCAGCGGTGTTTTCTTTAAAGGAAGCTGTCATTAGGGTGAGCTGGTCTGTTGCTCAGCTGTAGATGTGTGTTTAAAAAAAGATGAGTAAACAATGGGGAACATCGTGTGTGGCAAAAAAGATCTCTATCAGGTTTGCTCTCTTGAGCCTCTAATATTGTTTCGAGGGAAGCACGATATATATTGCTGCCGATAAATGAAATAACGCGACGGTATCTTTTAGGACTTCACCTCGCTCAGAAGCCATCCTTAACATAACACTACTATGTAAGAAATCATATTCAGGTGGCAGCTGGCTATTCCGCATTTTTACAAGCCTGTCAGAGAACTATGGGGGGGGGGAGGGCCTTCAGGTAACATAAAAAAGTGAAAGGCCCTATCTAGAGTTTAGTTTGTCCATTCTGAGTTACTGTAGAAACATGGCGGTGCAACATAGTGGACTCAGTGGAAGAGGAGCTGCTCCACATATACGTAGATGTGATATTGGTTACATCAGAGCTATGAGATATTAAATTGTTCATTACATTCTTTGCTCATTACATCTTAGTCTTTCTTACCCTTAAGTATGAATAAACTGCAGGTTATGAACTTCTTTTTGAAATACAAAAATGTGTAATTATCTGCTATCTTATCGCTATCGGCCATGAGATGCAGGTAATTATGGGTTATTGGTATCAGCTGAATAAAATCCACACTGTGCATCCCTCATTTTCTCTCTCTCTTAACAGCCGCATTCGTAATTGTAGTTTGAAGTTAAAGTAGTGACAGTGGTGATGGTGTTGTCGGGTGGGAGTGTTTTCACTGTTGTCAATATGTAGCCATCTTTTGTATTCAGTGTATATAAGGAGGCCTTGTGTCCGCTTCTACTGTAGGGCGTCGGTGACGAGAAGGACGTTTGGTCACAGTGGCATCGCTGTGCATACGTGGTACGCCTGTCCTGCCCTCATCAAGTCCATCTGGGCCATGGCCATCAGCCAACACCAGTTCTACCTGGACCGCAAGCAGAGCAAGGTCAGTGAGTCAGGCACACCACATACTCACTCACACCACAGACCATAGGCATGATGAGAAATGTACAAGACATACAGCAAACTCAGCAAGCATGGTCAGTAAGAGTGTTGCAATTAAACTGCTTAATGATGTGCTTTGACAAACCCTCTTCATTTTCCTTTTTCCAGTCTAAGATCCATGCAGCGCGGAGTTTGAATGAGATCGCCATAGACCTTACGGAGACAGGAACTCTGAAGACCTCCAAACTAGCCAACATGGGAAGCAAAGGCAAAATTATAAGTGGCAGCAGTGGCAGTCTGCTCTCGTCAGGTCAGTACATGGTCAGTGCGCGTGCCTGTGCTTGAGAGAGAAGGAGAAAGAGACTCTGACAAACAGGGAGTGTGGGATATTGATATGTGTGCGTATTAGTCTTTGTGTTTGCGTGTGTGGTGTTGAGGGGGAGTCCCGTTGACAACTGGAGAGACAGAAACAGCTGCTTCTGGAAAGAGGCCATTGATTCTTTGCTGAATGTTCTCACACACATACTGTACGCACCCCACCCAGTGTCTTTCTGTATGTATGGAACACCACATCCACCCTCCGTGTCACACAGACTCATCCTCTCGAGGCCCCTGCTCCCTCTAAATTTAGTGGGTGAGGGAATGAAAAGGGCACCGGGTCAGTATACAACATTACCATGGCCTTTAAAACAATGCATATCCGTGTTGAACAAGTAATGAGTGTGACAGGAAGACTTGTACATTTACAGTAAAGAGGAACATGCCCCTTTAAACCCACATTTAAAGTGTGTTGCATGCTAGGAAAGCGAGTGCAGTAATTAAGAGGAATAGGCTTTACTGAAACTTGATTAGCTACTGCTGCATTATTCACTTATAAAATGACATGCACTAGACCAAAGCAGCATCGTTTATGATTGAAGAGGGTGTCTGCACATGGCTGTGGGGTTTTCTATTTAGATTATAGCACCCCTTACTGAATCAATTACTGTTTCCAGGGAAGAAGAACACTATTCTCTTTCAGAAAAAAAAAAACCTCCAGCTTGCTCTCTTCATTTTGATCCCTCCACAGCTCATCTTCCTGATCGGATCCGTTTCTTTTTCCTTTTCTCAGTATAGATTCATGTATCTCTCCTTAATCCCTTCCCTTTTATCTCTTCAGCTATCCGTCCCTAGTCTCCTAATCTCACTTCTTTGTCCCTCTCTAGTTATCCCACCTCATATCATACAGGCTGTATCTGTCTTATCCTTGGTGTTGGGTCAGTGTGTTGATTTCATGATCCACTGCTGACTGGAGGCTATCTCTGCCCAGCAACATAAACATGTCACAGGAACTGTGATGCCACATCCATGCACCTCCCCTCTCCGCCACAGCCAACGCGTCTCTGCCTAACTAAATCATAGAGTTTGTCTGATCAATTTGAATCCCTGTGTCAACATCACTTAACACACAAAACTGATTGTGTTTGAGCTGTAAGGACATTTAGATGTTCACTGCTAGGGTTTGTGTACCTGCAAAACAATAGCTGTCGAAACATTTAATTTAAATATAGTCTATCTTGTAACAATACAGAGCCATTTCTTTTTTGCCACAATTTTAAGCAAATGTTCTTTTTGTATTGTTGCTTGTTTTGACCGCACAAGTCACTGACAAAGCAGCAGAGAGAAACAAAGTGTGTTTGTGTGTGTGTGTGTGTGGGGGGGGGGGGGTGCATGTTGCAAACAAGACTGGCACCATCTCAGGGCCTTGGAGACTGTGCGTCACTGACTTTGTCCTAAACTGCCCCTTCCTTGAAACACTCACACTCGCACAAACACCACTAAAACTCCTTATTTCCTTTCCTTATCGAAACATTGCATTCACTTCCCTGTAAACATCCTGCGAGGATAGCAGGTGCACGTACAATTTCTACATCCCCTCCGCAATCTGCCTCAAAAGACGTCCTCATAACTCCAAACACACACATATGCTCCTGACTCCTGCCCTCACGTTATGTGTTGTCTGTACCCTGCAGGCTCTCAGGAATCGGACAGCTCCCAGACAGCTAAGAAGGACATGCTGGCAGCACTGAGGGCCAGGCAGGAAGCTCTGGAGGAAACGCTTAAAAAGAGACTAGAGGAACTCAAGAGCATCTGCATCAGAGAGTCGGTATGAGAAAACAACAGATTCTGCAAATATTAACACCAGAATACTTTTTAGCTCTTCGATTCTGACTTGTCCCCTTGTTGTCTTTCGTAGGAGCTGACAGGAAAGCTTCCTAAGGAATATCCTCTGGATCCGGGAGAGGAGCCGCCCGCAGTGAGACGGAAGATCGGTACCGCCTATAAACTGGACGAGAAGAAAATTCTTCTAAAGGGAGAGGTGAAGCTGCAACTCCCTGTTTTCCACAGTAGCACTTTATCCCACTCTCCAATCTCCCCGCTTCCCACACAGGCCAAATAAAAACAGGAGGTCATCTAGTGTGGTCAGGTTTTGAAACATAAACATAATTCCCACGAGTACCTGTGCCAGGCACTGTGCTGCTGTAATTGGAATATGTCAAATGCAGCGCTAATTAGTTTAGAGTGTTTATGGCCTTTTAATCCAGCTGTAATGTTAATGATCTATTTATGAACATTACGGGCATTATAGATCAAAGCTGGTGTTTAAAAGCTCTTTAAGATCCACAGATCAAGGGCTGTTCAGGATTAACTTCCTTCAAAACCAAATGCTTAATACTCACATAATGGTTGGGATGATGATTGACATAATGATGTATTTATAATGATAAGTTATTAACTCATCCCTGCTTGTTAAGTAAGCACAGGACAACACAGAAAAGCTACAGTCTGAGACGTTTCTCTGTCTTTTTGTGCCACGGGTAGATTTTTCCAGAGCAGCAGAACTTCTAAAAATAGTCTGGCAGCATTCTCGCCACAGGAAGTGGTGATAGTAGGATTGTGTGAGCGCCTGTATGTGTGCAGGCATGTGTGTGTGTGTGTGTGTGGGTGTGTCTCTCGCTGAAGTTGTATGCTTTGAAAAGAATCCAGGCACACAGTATCACAAAACTGCCTTGCAAGCAGAATGAACACCTTAAAGTGACGCTCACACACACAGAAACAGAAGCCGCTCTGGCAGTAGTGTTGGAGAGAGGGATCCCTCAGAACTGAGGTAGTCCAGTAAGATGTTGATGCAAATGAATACATCACCCTCTGTCTCTCTGGAGGCAAGTGAAATCATGTGTACACACGTTTTTTTTCCTCTATAATCACATTCGCAAGCGTCTATATATGTACAGGAGATGCACATTTATCAGTGCAGTAAACATATATGCTATATATTTGCAGCATGACAGAGTGTGTTTTGTTAGGTACACACTCTCTGCTCTGCAAATCTCAGGAGGGGTGTAGAGGAGGGCAGGATGGATTGATGGAGAGGTGTTATTATTGTTATTATTGGGGGATCGAGTGGCTCAATAGAAAATATCCGGTGGTGAGAAAATGTGAAGCTGCAGCACAGATAAATGATTTCCACAGTGTGTTTTCTCTGGCAAGGCTTGGTGTGTGTGTCTGACCAAATACATTGCATGGGAAAGTTGCAGTCTGACTACGTGTCTGCAAACTAAGCCTTGTTGTTTTTGGATTATGCAGAGACTTCTGCTGCTAAAACTGTAAGCCAATCCAGTGTCATTGTGCTTGTGTCACTCCGAGTTTGCGCTCATGTTTGTGTGTGTTTGCTTATTCCAGGAAGAGGAGCTGGAGCGTTTGGAGCGGGAGTTTGCCATTCAGTCCCAGATTACCGAGGCAGCCAGGCGTCTTGCCAGCGATCCTCACGTGAACAGTAAGAAGCTGAAGAAACAGAGAAAGACTTCTTATCTGAATGCACTGAAGAAGCTCCAGGAAATTGAGAACTCTATCAATGAGCACCGGGTCCGCTCTGGCAAGAAGCCTACGCTGAGGGCGTCGCTTATCATAGAGGGTACTGATATACTCCTATCCACTCCAGGGAAATCTAATTGTTTACATATCTCTTTTATACATCAAAGATTTGTAAACATCAGGCTTTTAAGCTTTTGGATTTTGTAATTGTACAATCTCTAACCGTCTTTGTTTCTCTCTTCTATAGAGGCCAATATTGGTTCTGAAGACAGTTCATTGTCTGACGCACTGGTCTTGGATGATGGTGAGTCTCTGTCCTTCACATTACTATTACAAGATTCTAACCATAACAGATTCTTGTGCTTTAAAATATTTTTTGAAAATCATCTTAATTGCTCCAACCTAAACCTAATTACTGTATTTCAGATGATCCTCACGTTACAGGTACTCCCACCTTCTCTCCAGTAGCATCGCCTCATAAGGGCCTCCCTCCTCGACCACCATCTCACAGTCGGCCCCCTCCACCACAGTCCCTGGACGGCCTGCGACATCTGCACTACTCACGCCCCGACTATGATAAATCACCCATCAAACCCAAGATGTGGAGTGAATCGTCACTGGATGAGCCGTATGAAAAACTCAAGAAGCGCTCCTCTCATTCCAGGTACGAGGGAGTTTATATAGCTTGAGCATAAAGCTAGTGTACATTAATGTGTGTAAGGCTTCCCAGAATGCAAACTCAGTAGATTGATTCATAGGTTGCCTGTTTGAAAGGAGTATATAATTATGTAATAACATTTTTTTTTAAATTATGCTTATTTTCCTTGCCCCTTTTGTCAAGTCACAGGCGTTTCCCAAGCTCTGGCAGTGCAGAAGCAGGGGGGAGTAACTCTCTGCAGAGTAGCCCCATCAGGAACCTCCCTCACTGGAATTCTCAGTCCAGCATGCCGTCAACTCCAGACCTGAGGACCCGGACCTCAAACTACGTACATTCCACTAGGTCGGTCTTTATACCTGCAATTGTTTACTGGTTATTTAAGACTGCACTAAGGTTTGCTTGGAAACCATCCAAGACCACCTCTTGCAAAATGTTCTTCCATTCATTCTGTAGCTCTGGTCCAGCCCAGGCCCTGTATTCAACTTGGTTTGTGATTCTGTGTCTCACAGGTCAGTGGACATCAGTCCCACACGTCTGCACAGTCTCGCTCAGCACTTTAGGAACCGCAGCTCAAGCCTTGAGTCCCAGGGCAAACTGTTGGCGCCCGACCCTGATGCACACCCGCACACCCTGGGCACACTGGGTAGCCCTGACTTCTTCCTGGTCCCAGGACGCAACTCCAATGGCTCTGACCCACTGGACGACTGCTCATCCTGCACCAGCCAAAGCAGCTCAGAGCATTACTACCCCTCTGGTGGACCCCCCGGCAGCAACCCCAACTACTCCACTCTGGGAGAGGACTCACCCTCCAAAGCCAGGCAGAGGCAGAGGCAAAGGCACAGGTAAGGGGTGGGGGCGAATCAAGAATCTTTTTTGGCAATATGTACTGTAGATAAAGAAATGAACAGTTCTTTAGTGAGATTGATGGATGTGTTGTCCTTTGTTATCTCTTCAGGTCGGCAGGTCACCTGGGTTCCTCTAACTCTGGCTCCATGCCTAACCTGGCAGCTAAGAACGGCTCTGGTGGAGGCTCAGGTGGAGGTGGGATGGGAGGGGGACATCACGGAGTCTACCTCCACAGCCAGAGCCAGCCCTCCTCCCAGTACCGCATCAAGGAGTACCCGCTATATGTGGAGGGCAGCCCCAACCCCGTGGTGGTGCGCAGCCTGGAGAGCGATCAGGAGGGCCACTACAGCGTCAAGGCCCAGTTCAAGACCTCCAGCTCCTACACGGCTGGGGGACTGTACAAGGAGGCCTGGGGAGGAGAGGAGGGAGGAGAGGGGAGCGGCCGACTCACGCCGTCGCGCTCTCAGATCGTACGGACTCCGTCATTGGGGCGAGAGGGTGGTGGAAGTGGAGGAGGGGGGAGGGCAGCAGTGTCTGAAGAGCTGCGGTGCTGGTACCAGAGGTCATCAGGGAGCCTGAAGGATAGGAGTCACTCACATTCGGGGTCTACTTCCTCCGAGACAGGGTCACAGCAAGGCACTCTTGGACATGGTCGAGGGAGTAGAGTAGGAACACTTGCCAAGGGCTCGCCAGGTGAGTCTTCTTCTTCATTTATTCAAATTAAACCCGTGTCTCCTTTGGGTAAAAGTCTCATCATGTGTTTTGGAGAAAAGCTAAACCCTGTTCATGTTTATTTATGTTGACAAATATTTTGTTTATTTAGAGTTTCCAACAATAAATGTCACACTAAGAAAACACAATGCCCCGTGTGAGGATTGAACTCACGACCTTCAGATTATGAGACTGACGCGCTGCCTACTGCGCCAACGAGGCCTATTGAATTTGAGTCATTTTGCATTTTAATATTTACTAACTGAAAACACAATGTATTACATGGTTGCTCTTCCAGTGTGCGGAAATCTAGACATTAGAATTCATCTCAAATCTGCGTTTGACAAATCCATAATACAGGGCCTTTAAAAATGTTAATCTTTGTGTGGACAAATAGTGGAGATAGGAAAACACAATGCCCCGTGTGAGGATTGAACTCACGACCTTCAGATTATGAGACTGACGCGCTGCCTACTGCGCCAACGAGGCCTACATGACCCTGACATGTGACACTCGCATCGGCTCGGCCCGCTACATGTGAAGCATAGTTGAAATTCCTTTCCTTCACCTCACTGGAGCCTCTCTTGTGTGTGTTTGCTCTGTGTCTGTGTATCCATGTGTATTTGTGCCTTGTGTGTCTCCTCATGCTGCATTTGTTGTATCTCATTTAGCATAACTAACTGTCAGTTATCCCCATAGCTGCATCCCCTCACAACCAGAGGAGTATGACGCCCTCCAGCGAACACGCAGCCACACCCACGCCCACACCCCCCTGTAGCCCACAGCACATCCTCAACTGGCAGAGCGGGTAAGAGACAAACCAACACACACACACACACACACACACACACACACACACACACACACACAGCAGCAGCAGCAGCAGACAGGAGTGACAAGATGCTTGAATTTACGCTGATTAAGGACAAACTGCATCTTGGCTACTCAGCTTCTTTCTCCCCATCTTTACCTAAACATCACTCTAACATCCTCACAAGCTTTGACTGTCTGTTTTATCTGTCAGCTGATATTGTTTTACACCGTTGAACTAATCCTAAAGAATGATTTTCATGTGATTTGGGGTTAACATCTATTTTTAAACCTTTCTAATACTCAAATGATGTCCCTCCTCTTGACTTTTCATTCTCTTCTGCTGTTTGTGTTTGTTTCACACACTGCATCGTCATTCCTTGTTTCTTCACTCTTTCTCCTGTCACCTTTTCTTCATTGGAAATTTCTCTTATTACCTAATATTTGTCATTTCTTCCTCGCCTCTCTCTGTCTGCACTAACCCTCCTTTCCTTGTGTGTATGTCCTCTCTCCTGGTTTAGAGGCACAGCAGACAGCTCTCCTACTGAGGACGTCTGTCAGTCTCCCCCTCAGCCCAGCTCTGATGCATAGAGGTACTGTCTGTAGTCTAAACCTACAGTGTACTGTGCAGAAAACACAGCAGCAGCATAATAGAGAGAAAATAACCTTCAAGCAAAAATATTATGTGACAGCAGTGCCTGATTTACTCACAATCAGACTTTTATTTTTAGAAATCTGACAGTGCACAAGTCTTAGGCACTCGTGCGTCATTACTAGTCACTTTCATCATCAACTGTGGGGGGCTGACAATGGGGGAATTTGGACAATTTCTTGCTCTTTTGACGGTGGCGGTACCTGTGTAATGTACTTCTTCTTTGGCTGCATCTGTATCTGACCTCTGCATGTGCTCTGCACTGTTGCTCTGACACCGACACTGTGGCTAATCTCTTACAGGATCTACTAAATACTTAACCATGTGCTGTATGTGATGTAACAGAGAACATTCTTTAACAAACAAAAACAAATCTCAAGAGTAGATAAAAGCTTGAAACCGTGTTGATTAGAATTTATTAAATGTCTCTCTGAAGTCAGTCTCATCCTGGTGTGTGTGTGTGTGTCTTCCTCTGCAGGTCTTTCAGTGACAGCTGTTTTCTCAGCAGCCCCCTTTGCTCAGAGCTGTCAGATGTGCAGTGGTACGGACACGATAAGGCCAAACCTGGAACCCTGGTCTGAGACCTTCCTATAGGGCCCAGAAAAGTCCCATTGCTCTCTCCTACTGCCTCTCCACTGTCCCTCACTACTACCCATCGACAACCAATAACCTCATCCTTAAGGCCCTACAAAAACCCTGCCCTGGCAGACTGGACATGAGCCTCCCTCCTTCTTAAATCCTGCCCTCCATCCAGCTCACCACCTCTTTATTATTATGCCCCTCTATCACAGCTGGACAGGGGAAACACTCGCTGGTCTCTGAAAAGGGGCTGATTTCACAGGACAGACTGAGAAGTGCCACCTCAGCTGTTGAACTGTTGCCCTACAGCACCACAGAGCCCGTTCTCTACTCACCCTCAGCACACAAGCAATGGGGCAAAGAGGGAAAGGAGCGATGGGAAGGGAGAGCCCAGAAAAATATCAAACATACAAGTTAAACTCAACAGAACCGACATCGGCCACTCCAGGATCTGTTTCATATCTAGTCTTACCTGAACTAACTCCAGTGCACTGCCACCCAATCAGAGGATACCTGCTGGATTTGAGCCACCAGTTGAAAAAAACCAAACATTTCCAGGCCCAAATGAACTGTGTTGGATTTCATTATTCCCATTAATGTTGTTTGTCTTTTTTGTTTATTTGTCCCTGCATATTTATAAGAAGAGAAGATTACACAGACTTTTCAAAAAACAATCTGGATTAACCAACATTTAGATGACAAATTCTTCTCCTCTCAGTTTAACCCACAACCAAAGACAACTTACTGGATTGACTGGTCACACCAGGGTCCCCGGGCTGGTGCACCTGCAGAAGAGTGACCAGTCAACTGTATGAGAGGGAGTTCACAGTGACAACGTCAGGACGGTTTATGGGACTCTATCTGGGATATTGACGAGGACTATAGCAATAACAAACAGTGTACAAGTATATGAACTGGTTTGAATCTACAGAGTGAATTGAAGCAGGCATTGTGCCGTGTTCTCTGCCTTGTGATGCTTGGAGTAAAAGATCATTAGTGCATCATAGGGAGAATTTGGAGTTGTGGTTATTGGGTTTGGCATTAATCTATGCTTATTTCAGTGACTTCATCATTCATGTTCATTTATTGTCCTTTCAAGATTTCTCTGTCCACATGTTTGTCCACATGGTGCATTGTGATCAGTGAGAGGGTGGGGGGGGGGGGGGTCGGGTCATTCAGGGGTGTTAACATGGCCACATCAACGTTTGATGGTGGCTGTAGTTCTGATATAGAAACAGAGACATTCTGGTTTCACCTTTTCACATTTTTCATTTTCACCCCTGAAAGTAAAATATTTCCGGCCGTTGACATCTGTTGGCGTTACTTGTGCTTGATATTGAGGCTGTTCAGTGATAAATCTCTATAGTGAATTATCTTTTCCATCACAAGTGTCTCTTCTTCTCCGTTGGTCTTGGCTCTAAAGCGTTTCTCACCACCCCGAGTATCTGTCAGTCCCCTTTTGTCGCACTTCGCTTTCTCATATCTCTGACCATCTCTTCAGCATGACAGCAGCATCCCGACTGAACACAGACCGTCTGAACTCAATGCCTGCTCGAACACAACACCTCATATTATGCATAATCAATCATGAGTACATTCTATCAGTGCCAAACATGTTGGTGATTTACATTTGTACTGTAAATCAGCACTGGAACAGCCACTACTTCAAGCTACAAACAGTAAATCCCCACAGTCTTTAGAGATTGTATTAAAACAGCAGCAGACACTCGGACTTCTCTATGATTTGGCTACAAGAGTAGTAGGAATGATTTAAATGTACTTTGAAAAGCACAACATTAACAGTGTCTATGAGGGCTGGACCTACAATCAGTGTGTTCTCATTCTCACTCTCAATATTTTAATAATGAGTTGCATCAAAGTGCATAAGAGCACAATGTGTTACACGATAGTGCTCTTTTTATCATTACCGACATGTAAATGAACTTCAGGTCTACAATAATAAATACCCTCACTGTCAGGGCAGAAGAGAAGCCATAGCCAGAACTGAAACCAACTATTCATTAACCCTCCCAAATGGAGATAATTATTTTCTCACCAATCAACGATCAGATATTCAGAACAGGGTTATAAAAGCACATCTGGTTTTGTACGGAGGAAGTAGAACTCTGCATGTTTTAGCTGTTTCTAAATCAATTTCCCTCATCTGTCCCTAACCAGGCTTTGTGTTTAGAATTGTTGTTTCATTTTTGCATAAAATCTAAATGAATGAAAGATTATGACTACATGTCAGTGATAGAGAGAAGCGGACATGTCTTTAAGCACCATTACGGTTGGATGAATGGTGTAAACAAAGGAAAGACTAGGACATGACTCCAATATGACATTTTAAGATTGCCACCCGTATGTTTAGGACGTGTTTTCTGGCAACCTTATACACGCGACACACGCTGCAGAAAGGCATCTTGCCGAACGTCCGTGTGGTAATATAAAAAATGAAGATTGCCGTGCTTTCCTTGTCTTTTTTTTATTATCTACATTCAGGATCCAGCAACCAGTCTTTAAAGTCTAATCGTGAGTTGAGCGCATTGTTTTTAATGGATAAATGGTGTAACATGTTGTATGGCGTGGGAGGAATGGTACGCATCTTACCCTGTGCCTCATAGTGTTGTGTTCCCTCTATCCACTGACACCAGCTGTTGTAATCTGCCACTTTCTGGACTATTTAAAAAAGGTTTAGCCCAATCCCTTGCATGGTTGGTTTTCCAAAAGTTATCCACCCACCCAGGACTGGAACCAGAACTCCCTGGTTACCATCTCATAGAAATGAATTACTCTCGTGTACTCAAGTCACCTATTAGAGTACAAGTTAGACCTGCTTTGCTCACTCAAAGTCTTCGTGTGCTAAAGACACGATCCCATGCATGCCCTTCAGATCCAATGACAAATAAAGACTCCAAAGATCTTCAGCAGACTTCAGACTTCTATACGCAAACATTAGCACGTCTTGCTCCATAGTGTTTACCCCCCCCGCCCGAGAAACTCCTATCTTGACCTTGTGGTAATCTCTGACCTCTGAGCCCGATGTGAAACAGTGTGACGTCCCCTCCCTCTGTAGCTCCAAACACCATATTTTCTGTGCTCCATAGAAACATATGAGGTTTTTGTAATACTCCAAGAGAAATGAACTAACTCTTTTATCAGTCTTTTCCTGTATGTACGGAGGGGCACTGTAAGGTTGTGTGGGGTTTTTAACATTCACATTCATTGTTTTAACAATGTTCCATTTTATATGAACCAGTATTGTTTTTGTTTTTTTGTTCTGACATTGTAACAACCCTTTCAGGTGCTACAAAATGACCAGTTACTGCTTCGTCACGTAGGATCTAGACATCTTCATTGTTATCAATAGATTCAATTACCAGATGTGCAAAATTAAGCTTATTTTAACAGACAGTTTAATAGTAGAACACTTCCCCTCCCAGACAATAGAGCATGTAACTTGATTTTATCAGTTCTGTTCAACTGTAACAATGCATTAAAGGTGTTGTAGAAAAAATGTGGAATTGATCAAAAAAATAACTGAATTCCACAGTTAATTTATTCTTTTTTCTATTAAAAATTTGTATAGTAACTTTACATTTTTCAAAACTGTGTTGTTGGAAATTGATGATGAATTTTCAAGATGAGAAGCAGTGGTGTTCTTGAGAGTAAAGAAAAATAAATTATTGATGAATGTTCTCAAGATCATGCCTTTGTCTGTTTTGTTTTTCTCTCTTCCATTATTTAAAATGAAAAACATGAAGATATTTCGACATCCACTCACTGCCAGGTGGCTCAGATCAAATCCTTCCAGGCCATTCTGCTGAAAGGTCAGAGTATCAGTCAGACTTATCAAAGAGGATCCCCTCATGTAGTCACCACTTCCTCTCCTCCGGACACACTCACTCACTTGTCATCACATCCAGGCCTCATTCACTTCCCTCTTACACTCTGGCCTCCAAGAGAAGGAGAAGAAGGATTTCCTGTAGAGTCAAAAGTAAGATACACTCCAGAGATAAAAATATATTACTCATCTCCCAACCACAAGATTAAACAGCTGCACAAATGCATCTAGGCAGGCTTTATGTCACACATTTAGTCGCTTTGGGTTTACAGGCCACTATTTCCCGTGTTTGGCTGCTTCCTCTGATCACACTGCACAATCTCTCTTTGTGTAAATTCAGCACTGAACCAATCAAGTGTACTGGCAGACAATGCAGACATCTGAACAAATGGATTGTTTGTACAACTGAACATGTACGCTCATATCATGAAACACCAGACTACAAACACACACAAACAGTAGTTTTGATTCTTTACCACACAGAAAAGTGGTTTCTATCAGATGAATCAGTTGTCAGTGCCTGTGTGGACACTCAACCTCGTCATCCGGCTTTCTTTATTCTCCTTCTGTGTCCATTTACTAATGAATCCCATGTTTCTCTTTGTACTCTGTGTGTTCCCATAGCAGCTCTCCCAACCAGGCAACAGCTGGAAGCTGTTAGCCAGACATGCCGTGAGAAACTAGCTCCTCTGTGAATTTTTTTTCCCCTCGTGTGTGTGTGTGTGTGTGTGTGTGTGTGTGTGTGTGTGTGTGTGTGCTTGCTAGCTATAGGAGTGGTGTATGACCTTGCTTTATATCCTTAATGAAATCCTCCATCATTTAAATACTCCACACACACCACACCCTTCACTGTGTCTGTACTTTATGAACTCTCGGACATCTATCTTTGTGAGGGCCAGTTTAAGTTTTTAACCATAAAAGTGAGGACATTTTTGCAACATTATGACATTTTGTTAAGTCCCTTAAGGGACAGTTTTAGGGCTGGAACCTTGTTTTAGGGTTTAGGGTGAAGTTAGGGTAAAAGTGAATTAAGAAGATCAATGCAAGATTACTAAAAGAGAACATTTATTTACACTCAATGATCATTAAATTAAAACAAAGAAATCATTGCAGCTTAGTTATCTTATCTTCAATATGTCATTGCCCTTACCTGCACCTAGTCTTTAGTGTACAGTCAGCAGACAACTCTTGCTAATTATAATATTTATATTTGACAACGGAAGTGAAAAGGTTTCATCATCTATTCTTAAACAGAGTGAGTTGATTTGTGGATCAGACAGTACAACATGACAAATCAGTGGAAATGCTGCCCTCTAGTGTTGACCGCAGAGCAGCATCTGTGAAAATTAGGAATATTTGGAAAACTATAATCAGTTGCAACAATGTAAGGTAATGAGATTGCTCAGCTGTGAAAACATGCATATATTTTGATTTATTTAATTTCATCAATGCTGTTTGTTATATACACCATTACTTCTTTAACATGCTTTTTACTTTGTGTAGGTTTTAACTTTGCTGTTGCAAAGTGAATAAAAACTTTTTATTTCTGGGAATCCCAAGGAGAAGTGATACTGAAGCCTCGGTCATGTGGCATGATAAGATTTCACAATATCTAAAACAATTAAAAAACTGTTCAAACCAGCCATACAGGGGATCAGGAGTGTGTCGTTTCAGGTCTTTGAGTTTACAGATTGAATTCCTCTTGTTCCAGTAGAGGCCCGTTGCTTTCATCTGGATCCTGACCACAAAAGAGAAAAATAAAATTCAGTACTCAGAGAATAACTTCCCACGAAACATTTCATCATCTGTCAGCAAATCAGTTGACTGTTAAACTGTATTACTGAAAAAAGTATTTCATCAAATTGAAAATATCCAAACCAAAGCACCCATGTTAATGGTTAACCAATCTCTCACTTATACCCACATTATTCTGAGCATCCTACCCCCCTACAATATTGACCTGTGAGATGCGGATGTAGGCCTTCATATGGGGAGGACTGTAGCGATGCAGGCCTCTCAATGACAGGAACAGTATGTAGACTGACGCCAGAAAGCACTGTACAGTAAATGCTATGGAGCTCCCCTTTGCAACATATGAACCAATACGCTGGTTAGAGAAATGGGGAGAAAGTAGGGAGGACGGGTATTGGTGAATCTCTTGAAAAGAAAAAACCCAGAATAATTTGCGTACGATGTCCGTGTTATAAATGAATCACCTGTTGGTTTGTGTTGAGTGCGACAGGATGTGTAGACATGAGGCTGTTGGCCAGGAGAGCAGAGAAGCCAAACAGCAGACTAAAGAGGTTCAAGCCCATCAGAGCGATGATCTGTTCATGATTAAAGCAAAAGTACGCGAGGCAGCTGATAAGCAAAAATAAATGACATTGGGAATTATTACACAAAGTGTTTACCTTTAATTTATTAGCTTTCCTCTGAACCTCCATTGCCAGACACCCAGCAGCCACATACTGTAACAACACAAACAGTTATGCACCAGTATTTGACTCTCTCTCTCTGTCTGAAGGACTTGCACTGAGTGTATATCAGCTGAAGCAGATGTGGACTCACAAATAGGCTTGACCACACAGGTGTTGTCATGGAGACAGAGCAGTTGTAGCTCACACATGCATGGGTGACTGTGGCTAGTATGCAAGCTAAGGCACTGAGGATCTGCACCACCTGAGGGGAAGCACGTGGTATGAAGCAGGCCCGACAGTTTAATAGCTTAAGAAACAAAATTTGGACAATCACAAGTAAGTAGCTTCTCACCCCTGTGACTAATAGTCTGGTATTCACCACAGTCCCAAACCAACGATGAATCCTGCCATTGATTAGCTCGCTGGGATTGGTAACCTGGGTCGGTGGGCGGGTTGAAGGTGTCTCCTTAAAAAACACCTGGTACAACCCCTCCTGGAACATGTTCTGTGTCATCTGTTGCAGAGGAAATAGTTCACTTGTAGGAAAACAAAATGGATGTTGAAAAAGAATCACATTAGACACCTTTGATTCAGATTTCACACTTGTTTTCAGTCCATGTGATTACTGCTTACCTTTCCCAAATGTTGAAAAGCTTTCACTCATTTATCCAAAGGCCCTCATATCAACAGAAAATGTCATCTAGAAGAAAAAAGAAACATTTAAACGGATCGTTTTCTCACTGCTGCTGTTATTCCTCAGTGTAGAGCAGCAGATCCAGGGGGTCAAAGTTCACTCGCGTTGGATGATAATGACTGGTTGAAGTCCACTCTTAAGGAAGTGATACAGGGAGATCCATGACTAAAGAGCTTATCAGCTTGTAGACAAATATTACTGTGACATCAGAGGATTGGTTTCATTTTAGAGACTATAACTGATACACTTTGTGTCTTAACTCCATCATCCTCTCTTATACAAACATCAGTCCTGCTCACTAACCCTTACATTCATATACAGTACAAGAACCACAAATAAATACTAGTTTATATAATACGCAGAATTCCCCAAGCTTACAAATAAATGTGAAGCAAAACTTAAACACAATAAAAAAAGAAATAATAATTCAAATAATACATAATGAAAATATATGACATTTAAGAGCAAGAGATACAGAATAATATTAGAGAACACTTGATACAATGTTATGAGGGTAAACATAGGATATCATATTAAAGTATGTAAAAACAAAAGAGGATTACAAAGATAATACAGAACACCTGGGCTCTTTGGAAGGTCTTTATTTTGATTTCATTAAGGGATTCCTCCAGATGTCGTCCATAATGTTTCATTTGTGAGATATGAATCGATTCAGCCGGCCAGCAGCCTACACACCAATCCATGATTTTTACAAAAATAATATCACTGCATCATTCGATGTTTATTTTTGAGATAATTCTCAATTAACACATGCTGACATGGAGTCTGATATAAGTTCCCTCTAACTATGAGCTCACCACACGCCTGCCACTGCTGTAAGCTGCCTGCTATACACACAGTAACCAACTCCATCACTTCAAATATTGTCAGCTTTTACATTAATATAAAGCAGCTTTGAATAATTCACGATTTAAAATTCCAGTACCATTAGTGACTGAAGCTGTTGCTCATTTTCATCAGAGTAAATAATATTTACTTTTGTTTTGTGCAATCAGATTCTGGCATAAAAGAAATGTAACAATAATACGACATCACAGAGACAATCATGTGTGGAACATTTGATGTTCAGTATGTTTGGGTCATGCATAATATTACATTTCCTTTAGTTTGTTAATGTCATTGTTTACCCAAAGGATTCCAGCAACAAGCTACTGCAGTAAACAAGTCAAGAAAAACACTTCAGATCACAAGCACGGCTGAGGAAAGCCACAGAATGCAGAATACAAAGGACCGACGGAGCCTCGTCTGCGTGCGAGCAGCTGATAGAACTTAGCGAACTCTGAGCCAAGAAAGCAGATTTTATTGTTAAGTCTAGGTACAAGAAATTGGTATAAGGGAAAAGAAAGTTGTGAGATGTTGTTGATAGATAAGAACAAAACAAAAGCTTTGGTGTCATAAGCAAAACATCAGACTGTGTATTTGCTGTCTTTCACATGGTGTGGGTTCTCTGTTAATATTATAAATCTGAAATCACACTTCATTACATTCTGAAACTTAGCCTTTTCATTCAACTAATTGTTTTATATAATAAAAAAATAAATAATCCACAACAATGTTAACAAAAACAAACTTTATTTGTTAAGCACAGTTTAAATGTAGTCATAAAATGTGTAAAAACTAGTTAAATTACATTAAGAACAGGATAAGATGAAGGGGGAAACAAATAGGATAAGAAAGATAATGTTGACTTTTCTAACCTGAGCTCCTCGGGCACATCTATATTTATTTTATTGGGAGTGACAAAATTGTTTTGTGGCATCCAGCATTTTCATAATTAGAAAGGAATTCCTTCAAAGCGGTGACTATGCAAGTTTAAGGCTAGAAACTATGCAGTAACAGCGTCTCACACACATAGAGACATTACACTTACAGTTTGTATGACCTATAAAGAGCAAAATGGAAAATATGCATCATCATTGTTAGCTCAGGACACACATACTATAAAATATCATTTAGTTTGGAAATGTCACAGATTTCCAGCTATGAACAAAGCCAGGAGAGTTCAGGATGACACATGAACAGAGCATGAGCATTTCAGACAAAAAGCCACAGAAGGCAACAGAAAAAGATTCATTTCAGACCCATTCAATAATTCCTGGCAGTGTTTTTGTGTCATCATCCTCATCTGTCCCCCCCATGTACAGGTCAGCCAACCTGCTGAAACGTGGTCCCCAGAGGGCCAGACTCTGAAAGTCCTGCTCCTCATCCGAGTCTGAGGAGTTGATTGAACTGAGAGAGCTTGCGTCTGAGCCGACGCCTTCATAGTCGAACACCAAAAGACAGTCATAGGGAGGAGCTGTGGGGTCGCTGTCTGCAGCATACACGTTCTACAGGGGAAACCAAGGACGCATATTACACACTGAGAGTTATAGCACTCACAAACATACAACAAACAGTGCACTGATACAATCTTTACACTCGTATATACTAAAGATATTCTGCTATAAAATTCAACATCACTCACATCCTCAATTAATTTGACAATGTCTTCATTGTCTTGGAGTTGTAGGCGATTGCATGGCCGGCTCTGGACAGTAGGAAAAACATCAGCGCGGAAGACTTCAGGACGATTATCAAGCCCTCTGTGGAGCTGGCTCAGGTCATACTCCTAAAGAGGAAAAGTAGAGGAAGCACATGTTCAATCATTTGCTAATATATCACACTGAAACAATTAGAGCAGCCTAAAGAAAACTTTTTTCTGACTTTGGTATGACTTAAGGTTTAAGTTTCACAGGACGGGATAATGTAATGTAATCTATAACCAGAGCATGTCTGCACTGTGTGTCATGATTTCACCTGATTTACCCTCTCCATCCTCTACTTTATCTGCCTTTATGTTGCATCGCTAATGGTATCTCACACCTGGTTGTTCTTCTTCCACCTACCACTTGCCCTCAGTGAGCTTTCCACCTCTGCTAATTATTGGATCAATCAACGACCTGCACACCTTCAGCCAACATTCATCCCTTTACTAAACTGTCTGCGTTTTGTTGTCGTCGGTATGGAGTCATTCTTCCGTCTCGTCTGCATGCCTCAGTTGTCCTGACAACAAACAAGACACCTGACACAAATATCTTGCAACAGCTGCATTAAAACTTCCTGCACCTACCCGGTCCTCTTCACCTCCTCCCTCCTCATCGTAGCAGAAAATGTGGTCTCTGGGTTCGTCTTCGAGGAGACGGACATCCTTCTCCAACCTCCTCCTCCTCCTTCTCAGCAGCAGCAGCAGCAGCAGCAGCAGCAACAAGAGCAGTACTGTGGTCAACAGAACAATCTGAGCAACTAAAGACAGAACAAATAAACCAAAACAAATACACAACATTGGTGGAATAAAAAAAGACTTACACAGAAGACAGAAAAGTGCTACCGTGACTGAGGTAACGAGAGAAGAACCGTTCACACGAGGGGCAGCACGTGAGATGAAGCAGGAAGAGACAGCCCCTTGACACTGGCACACTTCTACGTCCAGTGTGCTGTCTTGGTAGATCAAGGCCAACATCATAAATACGCATCAGCACGTAATAGTCCCCAGTTGACAAATGCCTCTTGGGAGCCAGGGCCGCCACGTTACCTGCAAGGGGAGACAAGAAGTACATAATACAGCACGGGATTCAAATGCTGAAACTTTGCAATTAAACGTTGCCAATTAAATGACAACTTATACATTTTTCACTACTCGTAATGAGCTCTTACTTGTGGAATTGGTGCTAATAGTCCAGTTGATCCTGTGCTCTCCTTGAAGCTCCACAGTAAACGGCCCGAGCATGACCCGGTCCGTCCGGGTCCACTATATCCAGCAGGGCAGGAAAAGGGTCAATATTGCAGAGACTGACTCTCCTCTGCTTGATCACAGGGCGATGGTCATTCACATCTAATAAAGTCACAACCAGAGTACCGGTTCCTGTAGCTGGGACGGTATCTAGAAGAATGAGAAGAGAAAGGTTATTGTTTGGAAAATGGGCAAGAAGTTTGTGACAGTGTTGTCAGGTAAGACCAAAAGTATAAATGTACCGTTGTCGTAAGCCAAAACTAGGACTGTGTATTTGCTGTCTTTGACATAATGTGATTCTCTGTCCATGTTGCTTTTAACTTTGACTGATCCTGAGTCTTTATCAATACTCAGCCACCTGGCAGTGTCATTATGTAGTTTATATCTGAAATAAAGCAAGAGACACAAGCTGATCAGAACTGAAACACGCTAAACATGTATACATACTGTGGCCACATGTAAACAATATGTTCTTATTACCGAACGCTCTGTTTCCTGGCTGTGTCTGCATCCTTCGCTCTGAGGTCGGTCACAGAACTCTCCGTCTTCTCATCTTCTGGGATGCTTACACGGATCACTGCTGGACTGAAAACAGGAGGCTCGTTCTTGTCCACGACGGTGACAGTGACCGTGGCTGTGGAGGTTGGCACCTGTTCAGAAAACGGCGCCTCGTTTGTCACCACCACCAGCAGAGTAAAGACAGGAACTCTCTCAAAATCCAGCTCCTTGGAAGTGATTGAGAGCAAGGAAAGAAAGATGAAGTACTCTGCATGTTGAGTAAAACAACACGATGTATGAATAAAAAATGGACAGTGGTTTCCTAACCTTGGCTGTTTTGAGGATTCCCTCCATCTTACTGGAGCCTGCGGTGATGTTGAAGTCTCCCGCCTCGTTGCCTTTAATTATTGAGTATTTGGTGTTAGCATTTAGAGATCCTGACTCATCATCGTCAGTGACCGTCAGTCTTAATACCTCCACTCCAGCCTCATTCTCAGGGACTGACGTGGATAACTGGGGGGAAAAGCATGACACTGTATTAAATGCTATTGAAGATTAAACTTATTTCAACATTATTATAAAGTGTTTGGGCATCTTTAACTCACAGATGTGACAGGTGAATTGTGGAGCATTATCGTTGCTGTCAGTGACACTAATGATAACAGTGCTGGTGGTTGTCAGGCCCTCTCCCTCCATATCAGCAGCTTCAATGATCAGCTTGTACTCTGGCTGAGTCTGACGCAGGAAGGTGAGATTTACTTCATAGAAATGAGGAATGAGAAAGTCTTGTAAAGAGAAGAGTAGTGATTATATTACCTCTCTGTCCAGTCCACCTGCCATCACGCTGATCGTTCCACTCACTGGGTTTATGGAAAACGTGTCCTCTGGGGGCACCTGAGCCTTTATCCTGTACCTAATTATAGCGTTGTTCGTCTGTTGGTCATCTTTATCCACTGCTGTTACCTTTATGACGGAGTCACCTGTCGAAGACAACAATACAATAGTGACTATCAGGACTTGAAGTTCACATTTTAGCAATTAAAGTACAGTTTGCTGAATCCTTCTCTCACCAGTGTCAGCGCTTTCGCTCACTCTGCCATAGAAAGGGTTCTGAGTGAATTCTGGAGCGTTGTCATTCTGGTCAATGACATTGATAATGAGCTCCATGGGCTCCTCAGCCTTAATGCCCTCATTCAGTGCATGGGCCCACAGCTGTAACACAGACCATGTATGTTCATAGCAGTAGTTGTTCATAAGGATAAAGACACAGTTATGACATTATCTGTAAAAAGTGAGATTGTGGTTCTTCTTTTTATCTCACACTGTATTTGGCTGTTTTCTCCCTGTCCAGTGGCTGCGTCACATACAGCACCCCAGATCGCCGATCAACAGTAAAAACACCCTCGGGGGGCTGATCAGCCCCTGGTCCACTGATTCTGTAGTTTATTGACACCCTTTTCTCATTGTTTGACTTGATCTAAAGCACAATTATACAGATATTTCAGTAAAGACAGCTTTAGTCACAGCAAATACATTCAGTAAACAAATGCATTTGATTTCAATTAAATTTGCTTAATACCACTTTAGTTTACCTTCACCATCAATTTGGGATATGGACCCCTGACATTTTCTGGAAAGTTAATTGCTGGAATAACCCACTCCCTCTTCTTCCGTTTCAAACGGCCAGACACGTGCGCAAACTCAATGGTGGGGAGCGCCTCGAGGCCCACGCCAGAGTTGTTCTGTTTGAATCAAAACTCACCATGTCAAGTCAGATATATGATTTTAATCCAATCAATAAAACAAGTTGAACATTTACAAGGTGACCTCTAAATGTACCTTTATATTTGTGATTGTGGTGATTTCATTATTTGACCAGTTGTTTCTGTCGAGTCGGTTGTTTAAGCAGCATGGCTGAATTCCTGCTGCAGCCAAACACTGAGGAACAAACATTAAAACATCGTCCAATTAAAATACATCACCGCATACTGTATGTACTATAATGTACTATAATGAGAGCTATGATGGGAATGCAATGCTGTTTGGGTATAGGGAGGCGTAAATGTTTCATATTTTAGTATTAAATAGTATAAGCTTTGGTTATACTGCAAAATGAACATACCGTATATATTTAGCTTTTCAGCAGAGAAAAACTAACTAAGAGTTTTTCAGACAAAGTTAAGATTTTAAACAATAAATGAAGACAAAACATATCTAGTGACAAACAATAAATAAACATTTTAAATATAAAATGATATACAGGTAAGCCAAGCAATATTAATAATAATAATATCATGATCGTCTTCTGATTGCAGGAGGAATTATAGGAGTTATAGTGGGCCACACACCACATGAAAAGAAACATGGTATTACACCAACGTTAAGACTCACCTGGACTTGGCACAGCAGAAGGAGCAGCCTCAAAGTCTTTCTGCTCGTCGTCATCTCCTTCAGCGTAGAGATTCTACAGATCTTTTCTCCTCCGTCACTGGACTGAGTCGGCTGCTTTGTTCCAATGGTAGCCTGCCAACTTTGTGGCATTTACTAACCCACCTTCAGAGTTCCTCAGTCAATTTGATTCATTTATCATCTTCCAGACTCACTACTATCAGTATTTGTTCTATTAGCTGCTGGTGGCTACAGTACTCATGCTGCGGCTGTGCTTTACTTTGCTCCCAGTGGTGCTAACTGTTTGATTTTATCAGTGAAAGGTTGGAGAATAAACAAAGACGGTATGACCTCAGGCACTGTCAGCAATGCAGGTGTGTTTATGCACTCCACTCTCACCTTTTGGCCAGTGTAGTGATGCACCTTTCTGTGAGCAGCAAGTGTTTACATAACACTTGAGGATCAGATTGGCTCCTGTGACACTCAGCACTAATATGTTAGCTGTTTATTTCTGTTTCCCACACAGCTTAAGATGTTAAACTACATGTTGTAAAACGTAAGTTAGCGTCTGTATTTAATGTCATTCAATCCAAATGTCGCTGTAATTAAAAACGCACAAGCAAAAGAAAATGATTTTATTGATCGTTTTAATACGCAGCTTCCGCACCTTTGAGTGGAGTGTCAACTTAAATCACATCTAATAACCTCCGCTGAAGACCGTACATTTATACAACATTAAAATTATACTTCACAGCTTACACGTAGTATAACAGACAAGTAAACAGACACAAAGGTCACAGATGGGCTGTCTGAAACTAATTGTGCAAGAATAATAGAAACAAAAATTCAGACAGGGAACAAAGTGAGTGTCTGAATTATTCTGTAGCATAGTAATTACTGCCTATAACTAAGGTGATATCTAAAACATGTCCATCATCAACACACTGAAGGATCAAAATCTGTATTTTGACCTGATACATACTACAATTATAAATATGTAACCTGTGGTTCTTTACTTGTACTTGTCCATAAAACAACACTATAATAATATTAGTTCATAATATTTAGAAACCATCCTTTTTTGTCCTAAATATTCAGAAACCGAAATATTCGGAAATGTTGAACAGAGCTGAATGCTATGATATGACTATTTTTTTCATCTTCGTACAAGTATTTTAAAAAAAACCTTCTGTTAGCTGTGTTGAGGTCTGGCCAGGTCAGAGTTCAGATACACAACCGTAGCTGTGATATCGTCCCTGTACATTCTAGCTAGGTCCTCTGGCAAAGTGAGCATACAGGCCAGCCTCTCCTGGCACAGTTCTCCATACTCCCCAGTGCCAAGAGCATGCCTGATGAGGTGTGTAGCAGCATTGGTGTCTAAAGCAGGGGAGTTACGGGCCTGGCGTTTCAGCAAGAGTTCATGTATCTGACCCAGTTTCATCTGCCTCTCAGATGGAGAAACGGGAGCCTGGAAAGAAGAAAGAACCGTTTCAAACTTAGCGTTCATTTTGTCAGCTTTCTTTATTTTTATTTGGTCTTAGCCCTGTGTCAAATGTCATAATACATGACATGGACATGACATGAAGTTGATGTGATATATGATATGATAAAAAAAAAAAAAACTAACAGGTGTTAGTTTTTTTTTTTTTTATCATATCATATATCACATCAACTTTATCTTGTTCATCAAGTTTTAGATGACTAAAAGTCTGGGCATTTTAGTCACATCTCAGTCAAAGAAAAACCATAACTATTTTAGTATTGTTGTAGTCAATGAAAAGTGTTGTGTCATGAGATTATATTGAACATTTCAGTCAATCAATTAAAATATTGTGTCTCCTCGTTTTGCCAACAAAAATAAAGAGATGGTGGTAAGTTTTTAAAACTACATTTTAGTTTCGTCAACAATATTGAATGTTTATACAGTCACAGTTACTAATGACGCTGGTGACGTCTAATTTTAGTCATGGAAAAAAAGGTTGTTGACATATTAAGTCAAATCCATTTTATTAGGATAAGTTTAAAGGATAAAAACCTAAAAGAAAATGATTTGCGAGGTTTAAGGTGAAATGTGTGTGCTGTGAAACATCAATACATTTCACTTTGAGTCCACACAAACCTGTCGGTGAATCCCACTCAGGTGCTCTCCAACGAGTTGTACGGCCTCCTCGTTCCCTAGTTCATCCCACAGCCCGTCACTGCCGAGGATCAGGAAGCGGTCCTGAGGTCTCAGCTTGTGATGGGTTATCTCGGGAGCCACAGTCAGATAGGGTGGAGTTAGGTAGTTAGGTAGAGTGTACGGGTACAGGTCGAGAGATTCCCGGTCGACTGTTGAATCCAAGCTGGTTAAAATGCTCTGCTGCAACTCATGGCTCCACTTAAATCTTACGTCACCAAACCCACGCAGGGGCATCAGAACCTGACAGCACAATAAAAGCTTAGGATCAGTTACTTTCTTCTAAACTCATTGTATATTGATTGTTAAGTGTTATAGAACTCTCACCCCAAGCAGTCTGTCCTCTGTGACCACTGTGTCTCTCTCTGATGGCGGATGCTGGGCCTTGATCCGCTCCATCTCAGCCTGGTTCTGTGAGTTGTGGTCCTGGGACAGTGGCAAAGCGCTCCATGAACCGTCTTCCTCTAGCACTCCCAATACTGCTCGGCAGTCACCTGCATTCGCCACGTGGATCCCGTCTTTGCCAACATGAGCCACACAGGCAGTGGAACCGGCAAACGCAACCTGGACAGATGATGGTGTATTAGAAATGTGTGATCTTGAATTGACTGAAGCAGCAAAGAAAGGTTTGTGTTGGTACCTGGATGGCTGTGCTTCTCATCAGGTCATTGGAAAGAGGGACTTGAGCCTCCAAGGAGATGTCAGCATCGAGGCGTTTAAAAGAATAGTCCAGAGCATCCAGAGGACTAGAAAAGGATGGGAGATAATTCATCAATGACGCTGCTTTAACTTACAGACTTGCTGGTGATTTAGTATGCTTTCTTTTATGTACACCTAGCACCTGCAATGTTTGTTGTTGTTGTTATCGGTTAATGCACAACGATAGTAAATTGGAAAATTAAGGGGAAGAGAAACTGCCAAAGATGAGTCGTACATAATTTCTTTGTAACAACAAACGCAACCCAAAGAATAACCCCCCTATAGGTTTGCTAGAAATGCACGTCTTTGTAGCTACCTCATGCCTTCACCATGTTCCTCACTGTCCAGTAATTCTTGCCAGAAGACTCTGAGGTGGTCCATGTAGAGGGAAGCAGACTCACGATAGTTAAAGTCTGCATGGTGTTTGTACCACTGCAAGATGGGAGGAACAGGTCTGCCATTCTCCATGCAATTCTCAAGCTCCTCCAGGCTCTGCTTCGACATCATTGCAACTGCAGTGTAGTACAGCAGACGCTCACTGACAGTCTGAGCACACGCCCAACCCCCATGGCCGTCAAAGACCCCAAAGAGCATGCCCTTTGACTGGAGAAGATACAGAAAATGACATTACATTTTACTAGTAGGGAGATGAAAGTAGGGAAATTGATTGGATTACTGACAGAGTGGAGAAAATGAATACCTGTAAGCAGGTGGCTGTACTGCGACGGTCCTCATTAGGTGTGTTAGCAGCCAGCTTGTTGCTCTCAAACTTTCTGACAGTACTGAGTCCCCCTGCCATCAAACTCTGGCACACTGACAGTCTGAGACACAGATGCACATACACTAAGTGTACAGGGTTACTTGGTTAAATGTATTTAATATGTAATACTGATATTTCTTATTAGAACAAAAGCATTTTCACCCTACTACGACCTCACAAACATGCTTGGTCACTGTGTGTTTTCATATCCTACAGGTTTTTTTTTTTATAGATATAGCCAGTTTCAGAGACACTATGAAATATAATACCTGCTCATTAAATCGCAGAATACTGTTGATTTGGACCTGGCTGAGCTGGAAGTCTATGTCCTGACGAGTTGAGAGGTGCCGCCCACGTTGAGACCAATGTCGTGACTCTTCAGCAATGAGGTCTGATCTGAGACTTGAGGTACCCCAGCATGAGAATTGACATTGGTGTGCTGCTAGAGACTGAGAAGAGGAAAATGACACGAAGTTGATTTACTGAATGAACAAAACAGAGTGATGACCACATATACTGTAAATAAAAATGAATACAACAAAAAGTCAAGCAGGGTACAAACCTGGAATGGGGCAGGAGAGGAAAGTGTCAATGTGTAGCTTGCAGCTCTTTGAAGGATGCTGGTGCACACACGGCCAGACATCTCTAATGACGCAACGCTGTTGTTATGGTGTTGAGCAACTTATTCACCCCGATGTCTATGTTGAGGGGAAAAGGAAATTAATAAGGTGGCACCAGCAGGATTGTTGTGAAGACACCTGACTGTCGTGGAGCTAACCTAAAAAGATAGCAAGCTAGTGTTCTGTGAGTTAACCCTGGCTTAAAAGTAACATCATACTCAAGGTGCTATAACAAGTGGTACAAATACCGAGCAGCATAACTCTCGTTATAACATTCCCGTGTCATTAAAATGTGCATGCATTTAGCCAGATGACATTAAGTTAACAACATAAAACGTATAGTTAGCTAACTGACGTTAGCCAGCTAGTTTCGCTAACGTTAAACATATTAGCGGCTAACGTTATACCAAAACCTTTACTTGAGCTTAACGGTCACATCGAAATGGTACATATGTTAAGTAGGCAGAATAAACAATGTATTAATTTAATACGTACAAACTTGTAAATCGTTCAAAAACTGTGAATCGACCAACAAACTCCATGCATTACGTCAATGTGTCACAACGTCTGACGTTTGCATCCGACGCACTGTTGTAGTTCTTTCTGTTCGCGTTTGGGTGAAAAAATAAAAGCTCGTAGGACCAATCGAAATAGACGATCTTTGGCTTGACTTGATTTGGGTAGTCTAAGAGAAAGTCACGTAATATTATGATTTTAGATAGATTTTTAATTATTACATTAAATTAAGTTATTTGATTATTCAAGTTTTGAGCTGGTATTTTGGTTTCAAAATAGCTTTATTCTTTCTAAATGTAAGTTTAGGTTTGTTAGCTTGATACTTGATGGCTCAATGACAGGTGTTCGTCTATAATTGAAAATCATTGATACTACATGGTGCAGCTTTTTTTCTGCTGGATTTTTTGCTTAATCATAGAGTATATTCTGACACACGCAAGTGTATAAATGTGTCCCTTCTTTAGTACAAATTGGACAAAGCTGCCAAATTTACTAGCGTACCACACCTTGTTTGTTCCTATGGTAACGTGATGTGCCAACGTTCTATCACCAACGCTAGCTGACATTGGCAATTTGGCTAACGCTAATATGTTGTCACCTTAGTTTACAATATCATTTGTTCAATTAGAAATTGGGATTAGCTCATTTAACGTTACTCCTGAATCAAAAGTTTGGACATTATCTTGAAGAAAAATGTAACTTTGAAAAAGTGGCTTTCTTAACCGAAGTTAACGTTAGCTTGAACATTTATGTTTTGTTAGCTAGTTTAACTAGTTAGCGAGTTCTGAAAATAGCATTTCTTAATGTTAGCATACAATAACACTAGATTGGCTAACGTTAGACGTGGGGAATAAGAGGTGTTATAGTTGTTGTATTTGGTTTAATTTAACCGTTGTTAATGGCCTACAACCATTGAGTCATTTAAACAGGGAAATGGATAATACAGGGGTTTGCAGCAACAACCGTAATAGTAAGTAATATTGATGCCAACTCCACATCTGCACATTTTGTTTATGTATTTGTAGATGGGCGTAGCTAATGAAACATTCTACATTTTCAAATGTAAGTCTGTCTGGTTAACGTAGTCTCGCTGATTTCGTGGTTCTGCTTTCAGCCATAAGGACAGATCTCAGTTTGCTGCTTGAGTGTCTGAAGTTTCAGATGAAATGTCCCGATTTGCAGAAACAAGCACTACTCGCCATTCACTCAATCTGTGAAGAGAGAGGTAAGTCAATAGTTATTAATTAATGACAAAAACATACTATGTCGTTGCCTCTAAACAATCTACTAAACACACTAACCATCTCTTACAGCGCCATCAGTCAGATTTGTGTTTACTATTTCTTATCATTTAAGTCAGTGATGCATTCCTTGACCTGATACCTTCCACTGTTTCACTTTAAATGTTCATTATTTCAGAGGATAATGTGGACCTGCTGAGAGAAATGGGAGGTGTGGCATTTGTGTACAACCTCTCCAAATCCAGTATTGTTCGTTCAGATGTTAAGGAGACTGCACTCTTTACACTTGGCACGTTAGCAGAGGCCAATGGTGAGCATGTGTGTGTGATAGTTGCTGAATCCTAATTCAGGGACTCATCTTGTGAAGGATGCAGTCCAAAGAATTGTCTCCTTTGCAGCAGTTGAAGCCTAGGATAAATGAGACAAATGAGACAGTCCAGCCTTACAGGGACCAATGGACTATAGATGCATTAGGGACTATAGATGCATTAGGGACTATAGATGCATTAAGGTGGTTTCTGTCTTGTAATGTTCAAAATGTCCAGGCAGGAAGTTGCCCTTAAACAGCTGACTAAGTGGTAAATATCTTTGGGGAACTTGGGCGCAAGAACAAATTATACTGGTCAACACCGTACTTGGTTAATCTTTTACATTTTTTAGGATAGTAAAAGCTACAAAGGACACACATAGGATAGCTTTGTCACCCTGTCATGATATATTTAGTTTTAAAATGTGGGCATCAGTAATCCTGAATTGAGATACAGCATATGTGTATTTTACAACAAGCATATTTGGATAATATCACTGTATTGGTGTAATGTTGTATTTTCAAGTGCTATTCATTGTAAAGTAAATGAAAATTTCATATATTGATAATATACTATTTATATTTCCTTCTGGTAGTGTATTGCAAGAATTCTCTATGCAGAAAGGAGACATTTGCAGACCTTGCTGGTTGTTTGATGAAAGAAGACCTCCCGCTGACACAGAAGAGAGTGTCTGTGTATTTGCTGTCTGTGTTGGTAGCCAACAACAGTAAGATCAAAGCTCCTCAACTGATACACTGACTTGAAGTTACAGGATCGGTTGTCCTATTATGTGCACATTATTTTGTCACATTTTCTTTGGTTTAGTTTCAAGCTCTTGAAATTTCATATATATGGAACAAAATGTCCAGCAGTTTTTGAAGCTCTCATGTGTCTTGGTGCTATTGCAGAATCAGGACAGACTTTAGGCCAAACTACTGGCTGCCTGGATATTCTACTGGACCTCTTCAGGTATTAATATTTATAAGCTATAAGACATCAGTCATACCAAGTTTACATAGTTATTCCGAAAATGTAATTTAAAAAACCCAATCATATTGGCACTTACATGTAAGTTTAATAGTATACCATTTTGCAGGACGACTTCCCCTCTCTCCACAGAGGCTACTTTCAGAGCAGCTAATGCTACTCAAACCTACCAACTTTGGGTATCTGTGTCCAGTGCTCTCTGTGGATGTATCAACAACCCTCAGAATGGTAATGTCAGCTGTGTATTTGGGGGGGGGGGGGGGGCAAAGGGCAATAATGCCCCAAGAACTCTCAGAATGCCCCTTAAAACCATCATTCATCCATGCTCAAAACATCAGCAGGGCTAAATTTAGGGATGAAATAAAGCAGTTTCAACAGCAGTTATTTGGAGAACTATCTATAAACTATAAATATACAAAGGCTATTAGGAGCTAAATAAAGCCTAAATAGTTTAAACTGTCTTCTGCATTTTCTCACATACTATACACATACAGATGATCGCACACCTTTCTTTGGAACAGCAATAGTGTGCTTTTTATTTACTAATAATTATTATTCACTCAATCGTCATTACTGTATGTATTTCAATCTAGACTCATTTCACATTAAAAACAGCAAATATTACTATTTAGTTAAAAGGGTCCCCAACATTTTGTAAATGACTCAATTTTTTAAACAGTGGGGCAAAGGTAGCCCCCCAAATGTTTGTTTTTTGATTTCCTACACTGCTTTCAGGTCAAAGCCATGAGATAAAACATTAAGTTTATATCTGGAGTAAGTTGTGTCTTTTGTCTTCCAGAGGAGGCTCAGCGTATTTGTGTCGCAGCCTTTCCCTTAATAAAAGTCTGGCTTCAGCAGATTGCTCTGCCACGCACTGAGATTTTTCAACCCATTTGTTCCTTCATAGCAATGACCGTTGCCAACAACTGTAAGTGAAAGGGCTGATGTTTATGTAAAGATTGACACTAAAATGCAAAACATTAAATGTGCATCACTTATTGTTTTTGCAGCTTGTGTTCAGGAGAGTTTTTCTGCCTCCGGGGGTCTGGATACTCTCACTCTTGCACTGCTTCGTCTAGCTTCTGTGGCAGATACAAGCTTGTTGTCTTGCCAGCTTTCTGTCACTATATCCAAGACCCTGTCAGCTTGCATCACAGAAAACTGTGCGTATCATACATACATACATACATACATACATACATACATACATACATGCATGCATGCATGCATACATACATACATACATACATACATACATACATACATACATACATACATACATGCATACATACATACATACATACATACATACATACATGCATACATACATACATGCATACACACATACACACACGCATGCATACATACACACACGCATACATACATACATACATACATACACACATACACACATGCATACATACACACACACATACATACACACACACACACATACCCCTTAACAGTTTGCTTAAACAACAAAAAAAGTCTCATTCTGCATTCACAATCTATTCTTTGCACTGTAGCTTCTCTGGCTTCAGGTCTGGCTCAGTATGGCGTGGTGTCCCACCTCTTCTCCCTGCTGGCTAGCCCACACCTGGACCCCGAGGACAGGGTCTCTGTGTTATTAACCATGGGCCACTGCACTGAGGCCTCTGGTAACACTGCTCAGTGTTGTGCTGTTTGTGTCTAATATGTTCTGCTAATGTTGGAGTGTGCTTCCACTATATATTTCAAACACTTTAGAGAATATCACCCACTGAATACAACTTAAGTATTTATTCTATCCATGTCTTTTTCACAAGTGTGTTTTTCCCTGTCTATAGAGGAGCACCAGTTTCAGTTGGTGCAGTGCGGAGGCCTGCCCCTTATCATAACCCTACTCACAGAGGATACAAGTGAGGAGGTTAGGAAGGCTGCTACATTCATATTGCAGACCTGTAAACAGGCCAGTAAGTCATCATCGTGGGTTCAAAGTCACTCTGACATGGTTATTTCACACTTACTCAGCAAGTAATACAGGTGCTTTATTTGCACTATTGCTAAAAACTCACTTTCTTCCTACATGTACTTGTATAATGGGCAAGTGTGAGTTTTACTTTTGAAACATTACAAATGAGCTGTCTGTCTTTCAGTACAGATATATATATATATATATATATATATATATATATATATATATATATATATATAGAAGAGAAAGTGGAAAACATTAATGAAAGCCATCAGGGGGCCAGGGTGGGTCAGTGTAGCACTGTTGCAGTAAAGACTCTTTCTGTGTGGAATGTACGTGTTAAAGCAATGTTTGCATTTCCTTCACCTAACTCAAGCCTACTTAAATTAGTTCTGTAGATGTATTTCTACTCTTGTGAATGTGAGATTAAATGAATAAATAGAACAAGTGATTGAAGAATATACGGGTAAAATGTAGAATATGGAGTATTAAAGACTTGTTTGTCTTTGTCTGTAAAGCCATGTCCTTGGGAGAGCCTGATCTGATAGAGAGACGGGGGGAGGGTAAAAATGTGGACCCTTTTACAAGCACGGAAGGCTTCAGGAACTCAGCCAGAGAGTTGCTGCGCAGGATTGACCTGCTAGAGAAGAAACCAGCAAAGGTCAGATATAAATGTACACACATAGCCAGCATACAATCAGCATGTGGCGTGGTGACTAATTATGTGTGCTTATGTCCATCTTTAGGAGGCTGAGGATGAGCAGGAACACACAGACCCATTAACTTCAACCAAAGGGCTTGGCCAACCGTCTCTGCCTTCAGCCTTACTTCCTGCCCCTGCAGCAAAAGGAAAGCGTTCAAACCATTCCCACAGCACATATACAGAAAAGCACTCTTATGCATGTAGAAGCAGGGCGTGACGACAACATTAAACTTCATACTGTCAGAAACATGATCAAGAATAAGAATGACAGTGAAGTGAAGCACATGAGCTCCAATTTCAGTATGCAGGAAGAGAATACTAAAACCAGTGGAGGGGATGTGAAGCGTTCAATGTACAAGGCTACCGGAGCCCTGATGTCTTCCCATCTGCAGTCACTAGAGGGAGGCAGAGAGCTGCATACAGCAGACAAGTCAGTAGAATTCCTCACTGTTGATTTCTTCTTTATGAGAACACTAAAATGAAATGATTTCATAATGACTTTTTCTTCTGTTTTTGATTAGTCAGTTGTTTAAGACCCCTCCACCAGTGAGGCACAGTGTACCAAAAGAAATTAAATGTACCGATAAAGAAGGTAAGAGTCACAGCATCATGCCTTTAACACATTTTAACTTCTTCTTTGCTTTCATTTTTACTTTCAGTAGATTTGTAGTTTCTCATATGTTCTAATATAATATTTTTCAAGTAGTATGTTTTATGTTAAGAGTTGCAGGACCAGGAAACGAGTAAGGTGGGGGAAATCCCAGTGGAGGAACGCCCACTCTTTCCTGTCCGGTGTGCAGGTAGAGGAACATGATGCTGCCGCTCACTGAAATGTTTTTTTTTATCTTGTATCAACAAATGGTTATTTATAGTTGTAGCTAGCATATTTTATGGGTCAGCCATTATTATACTGTATTTTCTGTGTCAGTATAATGTGTTATGTTAAGCACAATTTGTGTTTCTTTGTCCTCTACATGTCCAGGCTTCATTTGGACACTTGGGTGTAATAAGTCCACACAAATAATAGTCATTGCATTTATACTTCTAAACTTTAAGGGATCATTCAGTTGAATGTCTTGCATCTCTGTTCCTTCTGTCCTTTAGGTTGTGTGCTACCTTTTGAGAAGGTGACCAGTCGCACTTTTGCGTCTCTCCAAAGCTTCTGCCACCACAGCTGCGAGATGCACACGGTTCTCCGGGAGGCCACAGAGCGCTTCAGGACTCGTCACTGCGAGCTTCTCTTCAGGAGAGAGTACCAAGACAAAACTGTGGAGCAGACAGACTCAGACTCTGAGAGACTTTCAACTGCAGAGTCACAAAGAAGCTGGAGAAATCGGAGCGGTAAGAGAAATTCAAGTCCGGTTGCTCACGGACAGAGTGCCTTAGTCACTTTGCAATTGCCATGGTTAGAACGTTGTTGTATGTCAGACAGACAGTTCACAGGGAAGTGTGATATTATGCACTTTGTATCAAAGTTAAATATAGGATGGGACACAGATTTCTCCTCACAGCTGAAGCTCAATGTTATCTTCCATTATGTTTACCCCACATCATTTCCCCTTGGGTGCTCACAATGATACAATAATAATACAATGTATATTGTGTTGCATGAAGGAGATATAACTTACATTTCATTGTGCAATCCTGTATTGTAAAATGACAGATAACTGAACCTTTTAACATTGTAATTACAAGGCGGGAGTGTGTGTGTGTGTGTGTGTGTGTGTGTGTGTGTGTGTGTGTGTGTGTGTGGGTGTGGGTGTGTGTGCATGTTCTACTGAGTTTTGTTTTGGCAGCTCTTTGACATTTTAAGTTCTACATTTTGTTACCCTACTTACTATAACCTGGTGAGGCTAGCATTGGCTAACTGGCTACTGCAACATGGGCTGAATATTACTGCATTTGGGAGGAACATATAATACAGATATTAAAACCGGGGCGTGGGCTACATTTCAGACTTTGCCCCTTAATATATGCTACATAACAGGTGCACTGAATTATGGGTATTGTGACAAACTCTTATATGTAGACCAGAAACATCTCTGAACGTCACCATAGTGCAGGGGTCGGGAACCTTTTTGGCTGGGAGAGCCATAAAAGCCAAATATTTGTTTATGTATTTCCTTGAGAGCCATATATTTAATAAATTTGAACGCAACTTTATGCATGCATTTTTTTAAGAATAACACGTCTCCGAGTACTAATAGCGGTATCAGTGTTGCATTGAACACGTGCTCTTTTATTAAATAAACTAAACGCTTACGTTATTTATCTCATATTTCAGTGTTTACTGCACGGGTGTCAAACTCAAGGCAATTATGACCTATTTAACCTCTTATGTCTGTTGTTGTTGGTGTTGTTTTTGTTGTTGTCCTGCATTTTAGCGCCTTGAGATTGCTTTTAGCTTTGAAAGGCGCTTTACAAATACAATTTATTATTATTATTATTATTATTATTATTATTATTATTATTATTATTATTATTATTATCCGGCCCGCGAGAAAATATCATATGTCTGTCATACCTGGCCCTCCGGGTTTGGTAATTGCATCAATGCATGGCACAACCACGGGAAAAGATATTTGAGGAAGAATCTAAATGTGTGAATGAAATGAAAGTTTTTGGAAAGCAAAGGGAAACACACCACAGATCTCTGGGACGATGTGAGCTGGCCTGTTTGTGGGACATAACGAAGCATCTCACTGTTAAACCTGCAGCTTCAGGGCCTTGTGATCACGGACATGTATCATGACGAGCTGCCTGTGGGAGACTCTGATGCAGAAGGAAACTTTGGTCACTACGTGTTTCCAAACACTGACAACCATCTCCACCGCTGTGTTCCCGACAGCATTCTGCTGATGCACTGAGAGCATTTGCCGACTTTGCTGCTCAGATATTTTAATTGAACTGCTCAGCAACCCGTCTGCAGTTGACTTAAATATGTTCCATATCTTTTTGCACTTTATGTGTACCCTGTTCAATAAATGTGGACCGTGTTTGGCCCTCGACGTAGTCCCAGTTTTTAATGTTGGCCCTCTCTGTGAATGAGTTTGACCCCCCCGGTCTACTGCTTGCTTTGCGTAGTTTCTCCTCAGCTGTTTCGGGAAGGGCAGGGCTCCGCCCCCTACACACACACACACACACGCACACACACACACGTGTGTAAGTGTGTGCGCTGTGCAGTCAGAGACAGAGCGGAGGAAAGGAGAGGGGAGAACTAAAAACAAATCCTCTGCTAAATGTTTTACTTTAAAATGACACAATATAATTGTTTATTACTTGTTAATCATGTTAAAAAATGTCAGCTCAGAAATTGTCTGCGAGCCATATCGCGTCATCAAAAGAGCCATATATGGCTCGCGAGCCATAGGTTCCCGACCCCTGCCATAGTGCATTACCTCAGTCAAGATGAATGTACAAACTTTACTTAATGAATACATGAGATCCGTTCTGGAGTTGATTAAATATGAGAGAAGACAGTAAACACCCCTCGTTCATCGGGCTGTTGTTCCAACCTATTTATATGGTGCAATACACTTTTTGTTCCCCCTTGTCCATAACTTCAAAACTGCTACTTTAATATCTTCCATACAAAACACACATTATTGTCTTTAACTACTGCTATAAAAGTTATATTCCCTTTTTAAAAGAGGTCTGCCTGACTCCCATACGTAGAGGAGCAGCGAAAGGCAAGAGCTCGCTGCCAGAACACTACTGGAAGAAGCAGCATGGTGAGAATTATGTAGCAAGTGGATTTTATATACCTTTTAAACACATGTATGTTTAAGGGCTGTAGGAAATGAGCCTATCTCCATCCAACAAATCAACAATAAATGATCAAGCACATTTTGACATGTTATTCTGTAGGTGTATCATTTGGGTGTATTCTTCCATCATAGGCATCACTTTGACTCCACTGAGCAGAGGAGCTAAAAAGGAGACAGTGACCTTTTATAACAAGACCGGTATGCATGTAATATAATCACAGCGGCATATCATTTATTGTTGTCCTTAATATTTGTCACATTTAACATCACCTCCTCACTCCTCTTCTCAGGTCCAACCTTGATTCCCCTAAAAAGGTCTCATCTTCCTGAAGGTAAGATATATGCTATCAGATATGTTTTTTTTTTTATAGCAGATACATTTTAAGTGTGTGTGAATGTTATGATTGAGAGCCTGTGGTGGGAGCTGTCTCTGCAGTGTGTTCTTGGCAGCTAACAAACCAAAGAGCAGAAGGAATGTTGAACTGCAGCCAGTGTTCTCACAGGGCAGGCTAGAGCTGGTTCAGAGCACCACAACTGTATTAAGCTGTTTCACACTCTGTGTAACACACTGTGTGTGTGTGTGTGTGTGTGTGTGTGTGTGTGTGTGTGTGTGTGTGTGTGTGTGTGTGTGTGTGTGTGTGTGTGTGTGTGTGAGACAGACTGAAAGGGTGTGTTCTGTGTTCGGATGCTTTTGTAATAAGCCAGTGACATGATGTTGAAGGGCATTTTAGTCTGTTCCATATTATGATTTTACATGTTCTGTAGTTGCATTACACATTTCACTATTATAAGTATATATTCATATATTCTGTGGCTATGTATCTTTGTTCTCCTGCTTTCCACTCTCTAATTCTCATGCTTTTAGTCAGACTTCCTGTAGCCTGAAAAATTGCTGCAGTGTTGCAACATGGGTGCGGAGACAGGGGTGTGTAATGCAGTCTTTCTGCCCTGTCATGCTGAGATTTACTGTATCTTCATTTGTCTCAGCCTAATGCATTTTCCAATCTTCACTTAGTGTGAGTGCTCACTGAGAACAGTGTGGTCTTCCACTGCACAGTCCTCCTTTTCATTCCCTTATCTCATCTTTCCAGTAAAGCTGTTTTTATACCCTTCTCTTTTTTCTTTCTTAATTGTGCCCTCTTTTTATTCTATTATCTTGCCTTCTCTTCCTTCACAAGTCATTCTTCTCCACCTGTCTTGTTGTTCGTACGGCAGCTGTATTAGTCATGACTTGTGTTGTACAATGGCTCTAATGAGGAGCTGAGAGACATTGTCTATCTGTATATTACAGAGTCGATGTGTTGTGACAGAACAAGTTACTACAAAAGACTGTGTGAACCTGGCTTCCTTAGTATTTTTCACACTCACTCTCACACACACACACACACACACACACACACACACACACACACACACACACACACACACACACACACACACACACACACACACACACACACACACACACACACACACACACACAAACATAAACTGTTCTGTTTCAAATACAGAGAGAAGAGGAGGAAATAATAGTGGAAATCGCCCCCTTGATGAGCTGAGAACTAGCACAGATCACTCTTCCACTGTAAGAGTTTAAAAGAATATTTTCCATCAGAAATGTATTTATTGATATGTATATGGCCTGCAAGGTTTTCCAACAACCTTTTAATGATATGATTGTATGCTGTCCAACATTAGAAGCAGTTTCAGATTGCCCAATTCCTGAGAATCCTTTGGCTCCAACCCTTTCTTATATCATTGCCTGCACACTGCAAAAACTACTGAGATGCAAAACTGATTTAAAGTGAAACCTAATCCACACCACAAAGCAGGAAAATATGTTTGAACATATGTCTGTATTTTACCAAACTGGAAAATAAATTGTCAGCATTAGATGCCATTTTAGTGCAATAGGAAATTCTAAGTTGATAGTCAGTAGAAGAGTCTTAAAACGCAGAGCCTCCTTGAACAAACCAACAGAAGGACTTTCAAAACTGTTGTTGTGACCGCAGTATCATGCACTTATACTGTAACTTTGACGGAAATAGAAATTACACAACATCAAATGTCAAGTATGAACAACTTGCTTTTCATACGGTACTGAAACAAGTTGAAACTAATGAAGGTTGGGAAATCAATTTAAATAGTACAACATGCGTTGCAGAATGACTGGGATTAATCTATGCAATGTGTGGAGAATTAACTGAAATGTGCAAAACCACCAGAATGTTCTATTAGCATTAGCCACACTGACATCTTAAGCAGATGATTTCAAACAGGAAAAACAAACTGAAAATAAAGTAGAGCCGAAGTAACTCGCCCATGTGTCGGTGGAGAAGGCATTAACAGGTGACTTAAGAGGCACAGGTGTTGTACTGAATGATGTCAAGTGTACATCCAGACATATTGTTCCCATATTCCTCACTCTCCTTTCCATCTGACATACAGTCTGATCTTTACTCAAAGTTTAGCCTATTCTGCCCTATTATTATTATTATTATTATTATTATTATTATTATTATTATTCAAAGAGAAGGAAGAGGAACAACTTCAGCAGTGAGGAGCTGCGTTACTTACTGTGTGGAGTAAAGACTTACGGCTGCTCATGGAACTCCATCTTGTGGGCACACCCCTTCCAACCTGGACGCACCAATGTTGACCTGGCCAAGAAATACAGGCGGCTAATGGTAACAAGAGAAAATATCCTTGAGGCAAGACATTGGATATTTGTCATCATAAATGTCAAATTGCATTCAGATTAACTGCCTGATTGTTTCTTCGCCTGCAGAATTCTGATCCTGAGATCCTGAGCCAGCCCATAATAATGGCCCCCTGTTACGAATAGCTTTGATTCTCTTCACATTGTATTGTTTGGAAAGAAATCCAAAGAAGCATTTCCTTCATATACTTATATATTTAGTACTTTCAGTATTTATAAAGATTGTATATGGTTTGCACTGTTTTAAAATAGTTTTTGCAGCATGTTCAGTGCTTTGACACGTATTGTTAATTATATACGTTTGTTATACTGTATGTTAAATCATTAAAACAAGTGTTTGAGATTCTTACATGTATCCGTGTTTTCAGTCAAATACTCTTCCATATTTGATCGATCCAAACACACTTTCATTGACTTTTTTAATTAAAAAAATGTAGCTGCACTATTAACAACATACTTACAAAGTGTCATTTCAGCATATCAGGGATTCTTTTGTAAGGATGACTTGTGCCAGATTTTGAGTGAATTAGTTGTGAGGAAGGGCCATTTTTAAATCCTTGTTTTGTTGTAGCACCACCTATTAATAAATCACCACCACCGTGTTGCCACATGTAAGTGTCCCAGATTTAATTGCAACATCTCAGCGAGTTGATGAGTTGTGGCAGGAAAAAGACTCAGCCCTAAACACACTGGCAAACATGAATAACAATGCTGTGTCATAACTAGGCCAGGTCAGCTTGCTGTTTACCTGTTGGATAATATTGGAGCTTAATTTTTCAACGAAGCAAATAAAGTTAGTTTTTTTAATACAAAACAGTTTGGATGTGCAGTTACTCTGAAGTCAGTTGTGTAGTGCACCATTACTTTGGTTGTACATACATACATTGTTTTTTTGGTCATATTTCTAATAAGAAGATACTTAAGGCAAACCAAAGAATAATGGAGAGAAAACAATACTTCCTGTTCAGCTTGGACTCTTGGAATATTATCTGCGTTACTTCTTTGACATGTGGTGTCACAAGAGCAAATACCAAATTCCTTTTTTTTTTTGTTCTTTGTTCTTTGGCCATTGGAGTCCAAAGCGAGGCAGGAAATCAACAAGGAGAGGGGAACTCAAGTCCAGCACTTTTGTTTATTGAGCTGAAAGCCTCTGGTATGACAGGAATCACAAATAGTGCAAATCAGGGTGTTTATCTATTCTCAGTGTGCATCAAGAAACAGCTTGGTCTACTAAAGACTAGCTTTACTGAGATCAGTGTCTGAAGAGTGCCTCTCCCTCTCCGCTGGGACTCATCAGTGTGTTGCCAAAACCATGGGACTTACCCGGTTGCCATGACCTGAGGCGTAGGCCATTAATCCTTAGGTGTGGTTGGACAAGACACGTGCTTATTGTGAGTGGGACCTAATACAAGTATGGATTATTAATTGTGAAACTGGAGAATACATAAGTGGTGCACAATTATTTTCTGATAATTATTATTAACATATAAATGGAGAAGCTTTATGTTGGTTATCTTGATGACATCGCAGTGTAGGCCTTCTCTCATTAGGTCTTAGGCAAAATCAAGTTATTTTTCCAAGTTTCATTTTTAGGCAGTAAAATGTGGCCTCTCATACCAATCCACTGACTACTTTGTCAAGATGTTGGGATAGCAATGCAGTGAGGGCAGGGGTAGTGTGGTGGGAGAAGCATGCAAGAAGCAGATTTCTCATGGACTGAAATGCAGTCACACTGAAGACTTTTGACCCAGGCCCCCCGAAAACCTCCTTCCTCTGGAAAGAATGTGGCTTCGTCTACACCCCCGTCCCCCACTCCCATTCCCCTCCCTCCTCTTTCGTCCTCTATCCCAAAAGATTGTGAGGAGGCTCTGTGTCTCTTACATGATCTGTGCTGTGTTGGCTGGAGTTTCATTTCCATATGTACACTGTGTCCTATACATGTAGTGGTGTGTTACAAAACATGCTCTATAAAATGGAGAAAGCTCCAATTGTTTCAATACGTGCATTTAACAAATCCATGTTCTCCATGTTCTCTAGGCCAGCCAAGACACATTCCACATTCAAAATGATGGGACGAGCTACAGCTACTGTAGCTTATGTGGCTCCCAGATAATGCATTTTTAAGTAGAACGCCAACTCGCCTTCATCTTAAATCACTAGTGTTTTCCTAATTTCCATTCCCAAAACCTTCAACATAACATAACATTTCTTCTAGTTAAAAAATAAAAATAAAATATCAGGGACCATGACCATAACACATGAATAATATTTTTATTTATTTTTACAAGCAAGCAACTACTTGGGTTAAAGAATCCCATTGTGTTGAAAATACAATAAGGATATGGATTATTAAAGTCCAAACATGACTATGTTAAGGCATAAATGTTTGACACTCTTATCTGGCTATATAGCGTTATGCATATACTGTCTCCATCTTTGGTTGAATTGCTACTGTCCCTTGCCTGTCGTTTTGCATTCACCCATGGAGTGCTGTAGACTCGCAGATCCACCTCAAGAAGCGGTCGCTTTTCACTTTGAACTCAATCAACATTAAAATTCTTCGCTTCAACCTTTTTCTGTAGGGCGTTGTTATATAGCAATGGCTTCCGTTTATCTTTAAAAAGGTCCAGTGTGTAATGTTTTAGTGGCATCTAGCAGTGAGTGATTACAAACCAACTGAATACCAACTCAGCCTACACCTCCATATCCATCTCCAGTTGCCTTCATGTAATGAAAAAATGTAAAGGGCCCTCTCTACGGCCAGATTTTGGTTCGTCCATTCTGAGCTACTGTAGAAAAATGGTGGTGCAACATGGTGGACTCCGAAGAGGAGCATGCTAAGCCAACGAAAACTCAACAAATCATAGTTTTAGTTGATTATGTACGAATGAAAACATGGTTAGGATTATTATATTACGTCTGCTAATAGATCCCCCTAAATCGTACACACTGGACCTTTAATGAAATTCATTTAATCTTGCTTAGTGGATTTGCATAGAGGAAGATCTCTGTTGTCCAGCAATATACTCAAGTACACTCATAACCCCCGTGCTGTTAAAGCCCCACAAATATACCTTTTTGTCTTTTGGCACATTTGGTTCATTTAGAAAGAGAATTATAACTGTTCGCCTTTATTAGGCCACTTAGGTTAGAAAAAAACATTGCATCTGTGATTCTTTCAGAATTCATCTAAGGGGTTAAGAAAGTTTCACAGAAAAGTATTCATTCACTTATTTTATGAATCCTCTTCCATGGTTTCACATCAGCTCAGTGGAAGTGCCCATGTCATCAGGGATCTTGACGTCGATGGGAATGAGGTCATCTACAAGCTCATTTCCTTTCAGGTCCAAGTTCTTCAGCAGTCCACAAACACTTTCCTCGTTGGCATCACTCACAAGCTGCTCCAAATTTGCTGCAGCCTCCACCTCCATCAACTTTTCCAGAGACTCTGATGTTTCCTCACTCATTTCAGGCTCACATGCGGGAATCACAGAAACCTCAACACTCTCTGGGCATTCCTCGATCACAGGGACGTCTGAGGGCTCGTCTGCATTGACTGAGGCGGTGATTGGAGAAATGTCAATAAGTTGGGGAGTTACATCAGGGGCACCCAGGCCAATCAAAGGCAGGGAAGAAATCATTGGCTCAGGGAGCGACTCTTGGCTAAGCAGCTCCAGAGCATCAGCTGGGGTTGGTAAAGACTCTGAGATAGGTTCAGGGAATGCCTCTGGTTCGGGAACTGGCTCTAGTGCGGGAATTACTTCTGGTTCGGGAACTGCCTCTGGTGCGGGAACTGCCTCTGGTGCTGGTTCTGGAGCAAGCTGAGCTTCAGCAACAGGTTCTGCAACAGGTTCTGATGGTTCGCTGACTGAGACCAAAGGCTCAGGTTGGACTGGAGCTGGGGTTTCCTTTGCCACAGGCTCTGGTTCAGCATCAGTTAGTGGGTCTGAGGCTGCAGGAGTATCCATCACACATTCTTTAGTAGGAAGAGAGGGACATTGCATTGCTGGTTCCTCCTTCACCACATCCAGAATCTCGGTCTTAATGGCCTCCTGAACCTGTGTTATCCCACAGTCTTCTGCTGGCGGTGTAGCTGCTGGCTCAGCTGCTGGCTCCGCTGCAGTCTTCTGTTCTGTGGCAGCTTCTCTCCCTTTGCTAAACCGGACTCCCATGATGAACCTATATGGAGTTTAAAAATTTAAATAAAATTACTTAAAATAATGAAATGTCAAATTCAATTTCCTAAATAGTTACACAATGTAAAGAAAAACATTTATTTAGCTCTATATTATATAATATTCCTGTTGCTGGCATTGCATTATAAGTTGGGGGCTTTTCTTCCAAATTCATGAATATGCATTTGATCAAGGTAACAAAAAACACAACAAGTAATAAGAGAAACTTGCTTTTATCGGTCAGGCTTTACTAAACTGGTTGAGCAAAAAAATATCCCAGTGAGCGCGTTATGGTACATTGTGTTCTCGTCCCCTTCCCGTGCTGCATGTACATCATGTACAGCATGTACTATATAGCGTATAGGGATCAAAGCGATTGTGTATTGGGAATGTTTCTAAAGTAGTCAAGGACATTTATAAGCATTTGTTTGTTTTATTATTTCGGTATTGCCTTCTTTGCACTGCATACCACCGCTCACATCTTAACTCCAGTACAAACCAAATCTGGACACGTTTAGACACGCATTGAAAACGTTTGCCAAATGTGTATCACTTAGTAGCCTGCATGTCAGGAAAATTATAGTTCAACATTTCCCTTTCTTTGCATTTTCTGATTATTTAGTAAAACAACCACACCTTGATCCAGTTGTGCAGCGAATCAGAACCAGGAATTCGCATTAGCACATGCGGTTCAAATTGTTTTAATATGTAATATAATGACATGACATGACGTGACAATTATCCCGATTATAATTATGATAAACACAAACAACATCAGAGCGCTAATTGCCATTAATTGTTGGTCAAAACAAAACGAACAAAGAAACCTTTGCAGACGGACCCCGCCTCCCTCTCGTGCTCAACAAACTTAAAATACATCAGAAATGTACAGAAGTAAAAACAGCTCCGGTTATAACGTGAAGCTAGAAATGGTAACCAACCTTTTGAGTATTTTTGCGTTGCAGTAAAAGTAGATAAAGTTGCAGATGATCTCGTACTACCTACTTGGAGAAGTCCTCACGTCAAACTGTCTGTCGAAGCGCGCACCAGAGAAGTAGACTCACCGTGCGCGTCCACAGTCAATGCGCGAGCCGTACACCAACCACAGGCCACTACACTTTCCGAGCCAGATTGACTTCAACAAACGTAAGGAAACAACAAAAAGATCAACTCCTTATTTGTCTTTCCTCAAAGAAACTTAATATCCAGATATGAATCAGTGTTTTTTTCTTGACAAACCAGTTAGACCTCATGTTTTAAAGTGATCCCCACTATAAAATGTTTCAAAGTGATCACCATTAGATCATGTTTCAAAATGATCAACATAAGTTTCAAAATGATCAACATGAGTTTCAAAATGATCAACATAAGTTTCAAAATGATCAACATGAGTTCAAAATGATCAACATAAGTTTCAAAATGATCAAAATGATCAACATGACTTTCAAAATGATCAACATGAGTTTCAAACTGGTCCCCACTATAAAATGTTTCAAAGTGATCACCATTAGATCATGTTTCAAAATGATCACTACTAGAGCTTCAACTGACATACTTTAATGGAAGTTAAGTGGTTACAGTGTTGACAACGTTGCCGTGATAAGGAAGCTGATCAGTTGACCTACTGTGGGTTAAACATTAAATCAGTGACACATTTAAGTGTGTTATTCTTAGAAGTTGACAAACGTCCTAATCAAGGCTGATTCTTGAAGCTCACTCAGACGATAATGGATTAAGTTCATGCAGACAAATTGAAATGATATATCTTTTTATCGATATACTAATAAGCCCCACTCTTATGATTGTTTTTCCAAATGATGAAGTGTTTGTAATGACTTGTGTCAACATGAATAGTAATCTTCAGGTCAGGGGACATGAGGCGGCTTCAGTTATGGCTGTTCTTTCTGTGAGGAGACCCACATGGCTCTCTTTTTGGATTTCCATGTTTCTCCTGCTCATCTTCATTCGGATGTTAACCTCTCTGGTGCTCTTTGCTGGTGTGTTCATCCTCTCCAACGAAGCCCTCATCAGCCCCTTTCACGTTTGTCTCACACGTCAACATGGTGAACTGTCCTGCAACGGGTGGCGCTGGAGCTGAATCTGAGATAAAAAATGAACATCCTCTCAACAGTGCTTATTCTAGGTTTCTACATTCCTGTGGTTCTTGGGGTAGAGCAGCACTCTGGTTTAGCATGGCCTGCGAGGCTGCATCAAGCCTACTCATCCTGACTGGCATTATAGGTTTGTTGGTACTCTTTCAGTTGTATGTGAGCTTGGAACACATGACCATCTCGTTCTGTGTGTGTGGGTGTGTGCAGGTTGAACCTGTGCTGACCTACGCGTCAGAGAAGAGGCTATCGTCTGACTGGGAGTAGATGAGTCCGAATGAGAACTCATCCTCGCCATGTCAACAGAAGGGAAACTTGTGCTTGACGAAGGTATAATATTTTCTTTTGTCAGAATTAAATTACTTAGTTACACGTTCTTTGTTCTGCTTTTACTAAACGTAGGTCAAAGCTTTGCTTTAGGGCAGGGGTGGGGAACCTTTTTCCTATCAAGGGCAATCTTATTTTTTACAACATCCTTCAAGGGTTAGGGTTCATAACCTCTGGACATTTGTTTAAGACGCAGCCCATTAATTTCACTTTTCTTTTATGCTGTGCAAAAAAGCAACTTTTTTATCCATGTATCTTTCTGTTTTATCAGAAATCAGAAATCCTTTATTAGTCCCACAACGGGGAAATGTATCCTGTCACAGCAAAAGAACATATGAAGTAAAAAGGCAGTACTCAATAATTAAATAGAATAAAAAATAATATAAGTACCAAGAGGTTGATAGAAAATAAAGTGAGTATTGCACAGCAGTGGTGGAACAGTCTGTTCTTGGTGTGGTGGTCTACCTCTCTATCTGTCCATGTTTGTTACGCTCTGCAGAGAGCTGCTTGTTGGGCCAAACTCTGCTGAAGAGAGTTAACTTTATCCAAACGCACTCGTCCTTTCAGCTCGTGCAGTTCGGCATGTCTCGTGGTGTAATGACGCTAGAGATTATTTTTCATCACCGCAAGCGCATCCACACAAACTAGGCACACTGGCCTTTTACTTCCACAAAGAAATAATCGTTCGTCCATTTCTCCTGGAAGATGCCGCATCCACCTTTCTCTTTTTTACACTCGCCACGCTGCGTTTTTTCTAGTGGATTTTTTTGCGTGCGTTTATGAATTACCTCAAGGACCGGATCAAATGGTCTCGCAGGCCGTATGCGGCCCGGGGGCCGGAGGTTCCCCACCCCTGCTTTAAGGCATTGCTGAAACAAAGTGTGTTATGACAGAGTTTCTGCTTAAACCTGTTAACCTTCTTTTGTTAAGTATACTGGAGCACACTGTAATTGCCTTTGCGTGCTGGAGCAGTGTCTTTGTGAATTCTAGACAAACTGGTTTGTGAAAGCCGCAGCCAAGTATCTAAAAAAAAAATATGATCTAATTTCTCCGATATTCACAGCTGATGGATAGCTGCATGGAAAAAAATCGTTGTAAAAAGGTAGTAAACTAAAAGAGTCAGCACTGACACAGATTCTTTGACAGGGCTTATTCAGGGGGAAAAACAAAACTGCTACTTTTAATTTCATTTATTAAAGTGGAAAAAACAAAAGTATCAAGTGAACATAAATTACCATTCAAATATAACAGTATACTGTATAGTCTGTGTAAAAAATCTGGAGCCTATTCGCTGACAAAATGATCTTGTTGTTTGCTTCATACAAAAAGCTACAGTGTAGTGCTCAGTAAATTAGTAGAAACCCAGTGTCAAGTATTCAGTGGTTTGCTCATGGAAACGCATCTCTCTCTAACCACTGTGGTGATACTGTAACACTACCACAGCTGCTTTCAGTTTTACATTCAATATCAAAGCATCTGCTCTATTAGTTATCTCAACATCAAAACTGTTCTGGTTTTCTGGGGCAAGCTTTCTGTAGGTGTTCCTTTTTTTGCAAATCTAGTTTTAAAAAAAGTTCATCATTAGGTGAAAAAGATTTCTCGCACAAGCCGAAAGGCATCTTCCTCCTCCTCCTCTGCCGGTATCTGTGAGTGCTTCTGTTTTTCCTCAGTCTGTAGTCCAACATTCACAAGACCACCGTGATCCTGTACTGGTCCTGACCTCTGACCCTCAGGTCCATGATGCTGCGGGCTCTTAGTGTACGGCACCGTTTCCACCTCTGTCATGTCCAAGTCTGTTTCTGAAACTCTGTCTGTCGACTCCGGGGCATCGCCGCAGTCTGAGGAATCCTCCTCTAAAGTCCCCAGCTTTGCTATCGTCTTTGAAGTAGCAGGGTTCTCCCTACTTTTCACAGTGGTGTCTACTGCCTTGCCTTCGACCTGTGTTGGGAGGGGGGTAAATCGATCACGTTTTACACAATGCTTCAGGAAAAAGCTTACATCTTCCATCCTCTACAGTAAATGGTGTGATACATTTTAAACTGGGTTTTTTGTAAGTAATCCGAGAGACACAGACTGGGGATACATGCAGTTAAACTACTAAGTGGACTAATATGTTTTGCATACTTTAAAAGTAAAAAGCCTGTACTATGATCCACATATATTTTCACATATATGATGCATTTGATTTACATTTTTGATTGTTTAACAATACTGGTTTATTTTCATTTTTATATTCCACTCATGTACAAAGTTTATCAATAACTGGGTCTTTTAGAGCATTTTTCAGACACATGCCTAATAGTTTATGTCTATGGCATTTCAAACGTTAAAGAAAGAGAAACAGCGCCACCTTTTGGTCAGTCGGGAGAGCCACGTCGTCGCAGGCACCGTTGGACTTGGTAAGATATGAAACAGCTGCCTCTACCAACTCTTTCTCGTTCATACAGTAGAAAACATCCCTGGAAACGCATCATTGCATATTTGTTAATTAAACTTACTTAAGGGCCTCTAACTAAAGCATAAAACCGAGGCTTTTGTCTTGTTATTTTACGTCAATTACCGTGCAGTTTTCCGTTTTCTCCTGCTCTTCAGGGGCTCCTTCTTTATCCCTTTCTCTTGCTTCTTTGTCATCCATGGCGGCAGCGCCCGGTGCCTTTCTGACATGTTGGTTTTTTTATTTTAAACTACATGATTTGAACATCAGTGCAAATGTTACTGAGGTGACTAAGCGACAGAAAACAGAAAATGGGGGTTGCAGTTTGTTAAAGTCATGTGACCGCACTGAGTCATTAGCGCCACTTAGCGGACACGCGTCTTAATGCAAAACAAGAATATTCAAAACACACCGCACTACATCCAAAATATGATTTTACTTTAAATCATTGATTTTAATTAATTAAATTCTATTTTTGCATTATTTCCATTGGGAGGCATTAAAACATTGCTGTTCCTACTGTTTAGACGTCTAGCCTATAACAATGCATCGCATTTAATTAATTGATTCTATGTTTAGTATGCAAGTCTGAAAACACTGAAGCACTCAAATAAATATAATGATGTCAAAATATTTTCTTCTTAAATATAGAGGAGTAAGTTGTATACATGCAGCCTTTTTCAATTATGCACCAAAGCTACACTTTACCTGCAGACATTAGGGAGGCAAGCTCGCTCAATATCTTCAAAAGTAAGCTAAAAACATATCTCTTTACTTTAGCCTTTTAATGGTGATATTTTATATCTCTAGCCTTGTAATGGTGATATTTTATATATTTTTATCATCGCCTTTTAATGATGAATTATTATTATTATTATTATTTTTTTTTAATGCTGCTACTCTATACTTTAAACAAATTTAAATAATTTCCTTAATTTTTGCTATACCTGGTTTAACATTGAATGTGTAAAGGTAAAGGTGTGTGTATTTTTGAAAAACCTGAGATCAAATAGACTGTTTTACCACGGGAAAAAGAGGAAGTTTCTCTGATAAATGTGTATTGGAGAAAAACTGGCTTCAACCGAAGGGAGTAAACCAGATGAAAGGCCACAGGGGCGCATTGTTGATCTCATGCTTTCAAAATATGGCTCTGATAGTTTAAAACATTTGCAAGAATGGTGTAATGAATGTGATTTCCCGGCAGTAGGGTCGTTAAGTACGGCACAGATAGGAAAACTAGGCATGATTTCCAATGTTATTTTATACTTTTTTAATTATGCTATTTTATACTATTTTATTTCTGCTATTTTATACTATTTTAATTCTGCTATTTTATCTGATATTTTATACTTTTTTAATTCTGCTATTTTATACAATTTTAATTCTGATATTTTATACTATTTTAATTCTGATATTTTATCTGCTATTTTATACTATTTTAATTCTGCTATTTTATCTGCTATTTTATACTATTTTATTTCTGATATTTTATCTGCTATTTTATACTATTTTATTTCTGATATTTTATCTGCTATTTTATACTATTTTATTTCTGATATTTTATACTATTTTAATTCTGATATTTTATACTATTTTAATTCTGCTATTTTATCTGCTATTTTATACTATTTTATTTCTGATATTTTATACTATTTTAATTCTGCTATTTTTATAATGGTACTTCACACTCATTTACATCAACACTGTGATTATTGTAATGTAAATGCTCTGTCTAATCTTTTACTATGTTTTTGCTGTGAAGCACTTTGGACTGCAATTCTTGTATGAAAGGTGCTATACAAATAAGGATTATTATTATTATTATTATTATTATTATTATTATTATTATTATTATTATTATTATTATTATTACACATACAATGTGAATAGGCTACTCCTGAACATGTACCCAAAAATTGGTAGGCTCATAGAAACGTTATTAAAGATATTTCATTGTGGTGAGTTTGGTTTGAATTATTATACTGTGATAGTGGCATGTGTCAGAATTCCTGTTATATTCACATGACTGCTAATGACCCTTGTGTTCTTATTGAATGTACTTTAGTTGATTTTGAAATGACCGTAATCATTTATAGTGATGTTATAGTGCTGAAAAGTGCTTTCTAAATCTCTCTCTGTCGCTCTCTATCTTAATTTATCTCCTTCTCCTACAGATGTACCAGCATACTTACATAAACACACACACACACACACACACACACACACACACACACACACACACACACACACACACACACACACACACACGCACTATACAGTTAGAATTAATCAGGGTTACAGTAGTGTGCTGTGTAATTAAAACTGTGTTGCAAAGTCTGATCCAAATTCACATATCTCATCCTGTCTGTCTCAGCTCATCCACAGTTGCTGTTACTTGTGGTTGTTTTCAGTATTCTTCTGTAAGATAATTTTGGTGTTTATTGCTTCTCCCTCACATAGCATATGTGTTGGCATATTGAGTTTCTTGCCAGTAACATAAATCAACACTTCCTTAAGAAAATACAGTTAAATTAGTTTCATCATCAACACTTTCTGTATTATTTGAATCCCATTTTCAATAATAATAATTGTTTTATGACTTATTTTTTAAATGCATCCTGGGTATGTGCAGACTGAAGCCCGATGGCTTCTAACTCTGTGTGCCTTTTTATCCCACAGATAATCCAAGCGTGTCTAGTTGCATGACACATTTTTTTCTACTTTTCCCTCTTTTCTCTTCTCTCTGTCCTTTTCATCAACCTCTTTCAATCTCTGATGTTCCAAACAACCTTGTATCAGACTCTCACTTTCTGTCACTTTGTTTTAAAGCTGCCTTTTAATCATGTCTCTAAAGCCCCTTCCAAAGTGCTTAGGCCTTGATTGCAAAGACCAGCTTTGTATATTTCACTAAATTAAAAAGGGAGGAAAAGGGAGGGGGGGAAACCTCAATGCAAGGAGAATGTTCACAGCCAGATGCACGCACACTGTTTCCCTAAAGCTCTCAAGTTTAGCGCTTTTTAGGAACAATAAGGAATCAGAGGGTTGAACTGGTACCAAATGAAAGATCTCCCACCATGTTATTGTTATTCACAACAGTCAACAGAGGCACTTTGTCATTCATATAACATAATGACAAACATTTCTTTTTTTATGTAACACTATTGGAAAACACAAAAATCTAACAAGCTCAAATGGATAATTATTAGAGCAGAATGAACTGATTTTCAGTTAAAAAAAAGGGTCATAGGCATTTCTCTTGCAACCCTAGTAGCTCTTTTTAACGACAACAATCATTTGTAAATAATAGGAAGAATTTATAACTCATCATCATTAACTCATTTCCATCATTGTTAAAATAATGAAATGAATCATGAAAACTGATTTTAACATTAAAAAGTATTTGCAGAACCTAAAGTGGCATTGAACTCATCTTCCTTCAGGCTTGCTGCCACATCCACAGATCAGGCCGCGCTAAGAAGATTTCTACTTGCTGATGGAGAAAAGCTTGTCACTGCTGTATTTGTGGGTCGAACATGGCCAACATGTTTGCAGAACTTGACACACGAGCTGCAGCGCTGTGATTTTGTGGTTACATTGGTTGGATGTTGATGCTGAATATTGTAATGAGTCATTTCTTCTAATATTTAGAATTGCAGCCAACCCTGATCCATAATTACATTTTGTATACATTTGAAATAGAGCATGTACTGCAGATTTGTGTTTGATGAGAAGCTGTTGTGTAGAAAACACAAGTTGAGTTGATCATAAACGACTAGATGAGGAGAGTTCTATATCTTTTCTTGTTTTCCACAGCCTCCTCTTCACATTATTCCTACTCTGAGGGCCCTAATTGGTGAGACTAATCTTCTAGTTGTCTTCTTAAGCTTAACCCTGCTTTGAGTAAAGGTCATTGCTATTGGCCATCTGTCCCAGAAACGCTTGTTGTGATTGGCCATATGGCATAAGAGAGCAAGGTTTTAGGAAAAGCAGAATCTTTAAATTGAATGACGATATTCCACTGGTCACGAAGAGGATGATGTTATCTGTTTGTACAGACGTGATACTTTATCAGGTCTGTCTCATTATGTTAACAGGATCATATTAGTGCATGTGTGTGCACACCTCTAATTCCATATACTTCGGTGTAAATTTAAATAAAACCTTTCTTTCTTGTGTAGCAACACAGGAAGAACACACTACAACGTCAAATGTCTGAGTTTGAGCTCCCATTTGACACATGGTTTAGAGTTTGCTGTACCTAAAGTTTCTATCTCATGACTTGGACATGGTCTTGTGCTCGCTTACATTATGCATGTTTAACTTATATATTTTAACAGAAAGCATCCCTGACCTTTGGAAGACAGCCCACATGCACCTTTGCATAAAGGGTGTCAGTCCAATATGCTAAATAATTATAGATCAATTTCCATATTATCATGTCTAGCTAAAGTGTTAGAGAAACTGGTAAACGATCAAGTGAGAAGATTTTTTATCAGAACAATCCATTTAAAATTGTATCAATCAGGTTTTAGCCCGAGGCATAGTACTGGGATAGCAGCATCAAAAGTCTTGACTTATGTTGCTTGTGCATCAGATGACAAACAGGATGGTGCACCTTTTTTAATTGATTTATCCATGTTCTTCGATACTGTCAATCTTCAAATGCTTATGAATCGACTAGAATATATTGTATTGGAGGTAAATCATGTAATCAGATTGCAAATGATCTGTTGTGGTGGCTTTATGAGTGTTAACAAAGGAGTGCCACAGGGTTCTATTCTAGGACTACTTTTATTCACAGTTTTTAATAAATGAAATAGATGTAAATGTTATAAACAGTACAATTCATCAAGGATCAACACTTCCACTTTGAATTCTGTGCTGTACAGCAAACTTTAATAGATATTTTTTTAATGTTAACTGCTATTACTGTTAAACTCATAACATTCATGCTGTTCTCTATAAAACTGACTAACAGCTGAATTGAGTATTACTACTCGGGACTCTTATATCCTCTTATAAACACATAGTTTTTTGGCTTGATGACAAGTTGTGCTTCAAAAAACATATTAATGAACTGACTATGTCCCTAAAAGCAAAACTGCAATTTTCTTTTATAGAAATAACGCATGTAATACTAATCATTGTAGAAAGCAAATTGTTGAGGCAACCTTTTTATCTGTTATACACTATGGCAACATCTACGCTCAAACCCGTCGATGCAGTCCATTGTTCCACTCTTCAATCGATAACTGGGGATGGCTTTAGAATGCATCATTGTTTATTGTATGAGAAAGTTGGGTGGCCGTTGTTGGCAGTGAGAAGAGAACAGCCCTACATTTTATTTATTTACACAGCACTTCTTGGCAAACTACCTGGGTATCTTACATGTATTTTACTATAGAGCAAATCATCATAATAATACAAAGATTGCGAGACGGTCTTTTAAATACTATTTTCCACACAAGTGGAACAATCTGCAACAACTAATACCTTTTAATCAATTATCACTTATACCATAACCCCTATGTTGATGTCCTTGGCCTGTTTGTTGTATATTTTGTTGATGTACATTGTAACTTTTTATTCTGCTCTATTGTTTTGCTGCTTTCAATAACCCCCCTACGTTTATTCAGTATGTCAGGTTTATTTTTGGGCCGTTTCTATTTTTTAAATATTAACAGGAACTACGCTGTTGGCTTGGTGAAGATCATCTATTGTATTTGACCTAATAATTAGGAGGTCTTGCATACTTGAGTCTGCTGAGCCAACAGGTAAACAAGGTCTTACCAGTGAGCATTGCACCTAAACAACTGGCGTGTGCATGTGTTTGTGTTTGTGTGGTTGTTTTCTTGTGGTTGCATATGTCTCTGATGAATTGGTCTTAGAAGATATCAGGCAGACATCACATACAATGCATTTGTAATCCTACAGAAGAGATGCAGCGCTCTTGGGAGCAGGAGCGGAGCATAAACTGATTAGAAGAAGAAACACACATTTACCAAAGGCACAGGATTGGGGTGAAAGTGAAATATGGAGATAGAAATCTGAAATATTTAATCGTGAACCAAAGTTTAATTTTTTTACAATGGATTTTGGATTGGGTTGTGTGTTTTGATTGCTTATATTGTAGTTTTTTTTTAATCAGGTCATTTTTATTTCCTGTCTTCCTCCATCTAATCTGTTGTCATATGGACCAGAGATAAGAATGGAGTTTAGCATCAGCTCCTTCTGCTCTAAGATATCGCATATGTCTAAATCTTTCCAGGAAAATGATGTTTGTGTCAACTCTCAGTGACTGGGGCTCCAGGGATAGTCTGGTTTGAAACTTTAAGCTGAATATTATGTAAGGAATCATCTATGTGGATGATTAAATTTCAAGTCAAAATTATTTGTAGATAATGTTTTTGATGAACTGTCTTTGGCACCAATAAAAGAAAAAAGGAAATGTGCAAATGTGGAGGAAAGGCTCTTATTGCTCCGCTAGATAACCCGTGTTTGTCTCGTCAGCTAAATGTAGGATTTAACACAGTGGGCTGTGCATGAAGGTGATTAGTTGTGACATAATCTACAGTTGTAACATCAAATGTAAATCAAATCAAATATATTGCGCTAAAACAAAAACACAAATCAATAATGTTTAGTGATGATAAATGAGAAGTAACACAGTCATTTGTTCCACCCTGTTAAATTCGGGACTTGCAGGCTACTGTGCTCATCAACAGTAAAAGGCCAAATCCACAGGGACTTCCTGCCAATCACAGCCTCATGATATTTTAATGACTTTTCCTCGGAAGCTGATAAAAGTGCTTTTCTTCTAAATTTGTCAATCTGTTTTGTTTTACTGCACCAAGCAGATCAAGCTGGCAAAACTGAAATGGATTTAAAGCACAACCAGAGAGTGTATTACTCATGAAGTAATGTGCTGGGAAAAAGCCCCCGGGACCTCGAAACCCTATTGTTCCATGTTGCTGTTGAACTGCATGAAATGCCCTGCTGTGTAATCCCCGACCTCAAAGATGACCCTTCTCCTTGAAAGCTTTTTGTGTTTTTTTCTGACATTTTCAGTTATTTTCGATACAAGAGGCACGCACATGCACTAATGCAGAGACGCACATGTTCTTTAATAACAAGAAAAATAGAGAGTTGAGAGAGTGAAAGTTGATTTCTCCTGGCAGTGTCACCTGGCTCACTCAACTGTAGACTCGACCAAATTAAAGATGTTAATTTCCTGCTTAAGCACACGCTAATAAGAGCAATCACTTGCCTGGTTTAGACTCCAATCAAAATGCTAATTACAATCCTGAACAGTTTGGGATTAATTATCCTCCTTTAGTTCCACTTTTCTGTCTCTGAATTCCTTTTGGTGGTTGCCAAAGAGGCTGTGACATTACAAACAGATGTCTGATTATCTTCACATTACAGTTGATTTATTTTCTTAAACGTAATTCATGAGTCTAATCTTCAAATGTTAGAGAAATGTTAGGGCTTTTGAGGATTAAGTGATTGGGGATTGGCATTGAGAGGATGTTCCACTGTGCAGTTGTTCTTGGTTATAAGCTTTAATTTGGTGCAATCATGCCAGTCACCATACATTTTTACTATTGCTACAAGGGCAAAAAACACTCTAAAATCATGGTTACATTTATGCATGCAAACGTTCCATATGTCAACAAGAAGAAATACCATACCTTTTGAATGTTGCCTAAATAATCTCACTACAAGGTTCATGTTTAGCTGTTCCAGAGCTTTTGATCAAGATCAGATGTGATTAGATTAAATCTTCTGCCAAATAAATCATGATAGTTTTCATTCACAAAATAGTAATGCCAACATCTTCTTTCATTCTGTAGATGTTATGTAGAAATAGGCCAATTAGTGTCTTTGGGAACATTGCCTTCTTATCATAGAGGACTCTTTTTCATCCGCTTGTTGAATAGTTCTTAGCACACAAGCAGCGCATTGAAGGCTTGTTTTACAGCTTGTTATTCAGCAAAATGACTTGGTTGCAGTGACCTCAAGGACACCTCAGTAATACAAACGCTTTCCCAACATTACAGCTACTCACAAACATTCAAACAACAAACAGTATTTTAATTGGCTTTCATTCACTTTAACCTAAAGCCTTCCCTTCAGTAGCAGCAGCAGAACAGTAGACAGATTTAGTTTTTGTTCCATTTTGATCCCCATCTCTGTCGAACCCTTTAAAACCGTTTGCTTTCTACGTCCTTGATTTCCTCAGGCAAGATGACAGCAGGGTTGCCATGGCAACGGATGCAGATTTTTTTTTGCAGATTTGATGTGCAGTAAACAAAAGTGTATCAGTTTGGCTGTTTTCATGTGTGTGTTTAAGGGTGACTGGGTGAGTGACAGACAGACAGCCGACAACAGTCGACATCTGTAACAGCTGGCATTCTTAGAGGATTGTCAAAGACTCGCTGCAGTTCAAATGTCATACAGCTCAGGATGAGGCGGTCCTTCTAAACCAAACAAACCCAGGGAAAATAAATGATTCAGGCTTCTCCGGCAACACTTTCTCTTTATAATCAACCACAAGGGAATAGCATCATCTTTAAGTGCAGGTCTAGATGATGCAACTTTATGATCGTGCATATATTCTGTGGGTGAGCGTGTTCATCTCCTGCCGAATTAATTCACCCCAAGATTGTTACCGCAGAAGAAAAATTGGCCCCACCTGACTGAATAATGATGCCCTTGGAGACTTTGAAAAGGATGTGTCACTTCGTGCTTTGTTAGTTTGGTGGCTGCTGTTGTTGTTCTATCTGACTTTTATTTATCTTGCAAGTTTTTTGTAAGAAACAGAAATTCAAGGAAGGAAATTAGATCATTTTGATAAAATAACACATATGTTAGACTTTTTCAACATAAATGACACACATTGAAAGGAAATCTAATCTCATCACATCTGCTGCTTGTGTGAGTCGCTGGTCAGCAGTGGTGGAATGTAACTAAGTACATATACTGAATCACTCGCTTAGATTTTTAGGTAGTTGTACTTTATACTTTCACTTCACTACATTTTAGATTGAAATATTGTACTTTTAAACCCAATACACATATCTGATGACAGTAGTCAAGAGTTAGTTTACAGACTAAGCTTTTACATAGGATCAGTTCATGACAAATGATAAACTAAACTGCCCAAATGTACTATCGTAGTTAAAATGAGCTCCACCCTATGCTTTTCTACTTGTGCTACTGTTACACAAATCAAATCAAATCAAATTTATTTGTATAGCCCAATATCACAAATTATACATTTGTCTCAGTGTGCTTTACAGACTGTACAGGTTACGACACCCTCTGTCCTTAGACCCTCGCATCGCACAAGGAAAAACTTCCTAAAAGAAACCCCATAATTAAAGGGGGAAAAATGGAAGAAACCTCAGGGAGAGCAACTGAGGAGGGATCCCTCTCCCAGGACGGACAGACGTGCAATAGATGTCGTGTGTACAGGATAAACAACATACTACAAATACAACATTTGACAGAAATTATGTTGTGTTGAAAAAAAAAAAGAGAAATTATGGATGAATCCAGGAAAATGTCAAAAAGGCTTCCCGGTGTCCAGCAGGACCAGGTCAGCAGGCGCAGCCACGATTCCACATGAGACACAGAAACTCCGGGCATGATGCCCCGGATGATGAGTTAGTAAGATACATTTACATAAATGCATACAGATAGAGAGGGAGAAGAAGAGAGGGAGGGGAGGAGAGAGGAAGAGAAGGAAGAGAGCAGGGAGGTGTCCCCCGGCCTTCTAAGCCTATAGCAGCATAACTAGGGGCTGATCCAGGGCAAACCTGAGCCAGCCCTAACTATAAGCTCTATCAAAAAGGAAAGTGGTAAAACACAATGTTTTACCATTTACCATTGTCCTTTAATTGGTTGTTTCTAGCAACTGGCCACTGTTCAACAAAAGTGACATACTGTAGTCTTACTTTAAAAGTGCAATTTATACAAGTAAAGGATGTGAATATGGGGAGTTAAAATTCCCTCTGTTTAAGGTTGTACTTTGGCCAATGCTTCTTATCTGATAAATGCCATTTTGTTCGGAGGAAACTACAAAAACTGTAGTGTTGATGCTATGACCATCTAAGTGTGAGTGTGAAAGGCAAGGATAGGAGTATATCACAATATAGCCCTCATTTGCACCCAGGCATCTGTCAAGTGAGAGTGACATTGCCTATATATGTGAGCAAAGTAGCTAATTTAAAGCAGTTACAATCAGCTAAAGAGGCACAAATCTGCCAGAGGACCTGGTGACAGGCAATGCTGTTAAAAGGCAACAGATCAAAGAAAAACCTCCATCCCACCAACCTTTTCTTTCTTTCTGCAGCTGTTGCCAGCTTTTTTAGGCATTAGGCATGTATGTGAGAAAAATGAGAATAGACTACAGGGAATGTGCCCTGCTCTCTGCTCTGCATAGAAATGCGAAGCGATTGCAATGTGTGACTGATTTTCGATTGGTGAGCTTTTTGGCACCATTGTGTGTGTGTGTGTGTGTGTGTGTGTGTGTGCACGCGCGTGCATGTGTCTGCCTTTTGGACACTTGCCCTGTATCAGCTAATTATTATTTTTTTAAATGTAACTTCCTCATGTAAATCATCATTATGACGAACAAGCTATGAGAGGATTATCATATTACTTAATACTCCTGTATGATGATGCACATGCGCAAGCAGCTCTTCCCCGTTCTCGCGCCAACTGAGCCCAATCTTAAAACCGCGAGCAGCTGCAAACACATCATCCGTGTGTTTGAGAGGACAAGTCTCAGACTGATACAGACTTGAGCTCTGCAGTAACTGCGTCCTTGCGCTGGAAACCCACCTGACTTTGTTCTGTAAAAGAAGACTGATGATGAGTCAGAAGTTCATCAGATGTGTTTTGCCAGATAAACTTCTCTCATTTTGACCAAAGGGATTACGATGAAAAGGTGAAGGTTGGATTCTGTAGATCAGTAGTTAACATGCGCTAATCCGTACCATTGACGGAGGGATGTGAGAGATATACGTCAGGTTTGAAATCAATCTCCAGAAAACGGACTTCAGCTGAGAGGATGCATGTAGGTGAGTGGGATAATCCATATTTGCATGATTTAGGGCGTTTAATTATTTATTTCTGTGTCTGCGAGAGAGGGTGAGGAATGCAAGAGAGGCAAGAGTTTCTAATCTTTGATAATCTTTTCGAGATGTCATTTTCTTGGCAGACTCTTGACATGTTTGTGTATGTTGTTCACAGACTTGTGGTTTCAGGTGCAATCCGCATGTTGTGCACAAAATAATTACATCGCAATAAGGCTATATAAAAAATTACGTTTAGGGGATTTTTACATCCCGGAGACATTTTGAAAGACAGGTAAACACCAAACTAATCCCTTTGTGTTGAAATGTTCTCTGGTGTAGCTTCATGGTTCTGAAGTGACAGCTCCCCACTTGCTCTCTATGCACTCTGCTTTACTGGTGTACAACGGGGGTGAAGACACATTTTGGAAGAAAAAAATAAAAAGAAGGGATATCTCTTTTCCCTGTTGCATACACACACACACACACACACACACACACACACACACACACACACACACACACACACACACACACACACACACACAAATATATATGTGTGTGTGTGTATATATATAATTACCATTTTTAAAATAAGTTTTAACATATTTCATGGTAAAATGTAATAAAGCATTTAGAGACCCATGTGAACAGTTTACAAACGAGCAGAAGGCAAGCAGATGCAGATTTTAATAATGTTTAGGAAAATGTTTCAAACTGGTCCACTCCTAGGTCATAAACCCTCCCAACTACATATAACAAACAAAATATCGTGTCTTCAGCTTATATGATAACTGCTGCTTTGTGCTTTGAAGTCTATGATTGGACGTTCACAGCAACATGTCAACACGCCACTCAAAGCTAAATTGTGGTAAGTGGCCTGGTGCCCTTGGGGCTAGATATTTAGATCATATTTTATGTAATGGATACAAATGTGGCATGAGATATGACTTCATGACAGAGACCTTTTTATTTAGATACTTTGCACAGTATCATGGCAAACAGCATCAACAGCTCCTACTCTCACTGTCCCAAGAGTTAAGCAAGCAGATGGTGGATGCAACATGTTCTTATCCTCTCTCTGTCAAGCTTTTGAACTGCCCTCGTCTGACCTGTTATATACATTCAGGGATTCAGTGCACTGAGACAACAAGTGCATTCAAGTGACACTCAAATCCTGCTAAGCTCTCTCTATTTCCTTTATTTCTTGATTGTACTCTTCCTCACACCGTTGGCTTATTTTGCAGTGTGGATATTTCTCCTGCTCATTGAGGAGGGATTTGCTCTGGCACAAAAGACTAAAGGTAATGGAAACATTCAGTGCACTCCTTTGATAGAGGGACAACATTACAATTGCCTGCCGGGTGTTAATTGTCTTCAATTTGTATCATTAACTGCACAAATAATTGTTCCAACATTACATATCAGCATGTCTCTTAGCTGTCATACTGTATATAGATGGAGGTGCAGGATCAAAAGGGGTTAGACCCTCCCAATGGCCGCTGCGTTCTCATCACTGTGGAAACTGGCTAAGAAACACAGAAGGTGGCACCTTCAGCTCCCCAAACTACCCGAAAACATACCCAGCCAACAAGGAGTGCCTGTACGTACTGGAAGGTAACTGGAATGCACTTAAGCCTGATTATTTCACTGCTGTGAAAATGTTTATATTAAATTAGGTCAGATTCCTCTGATGGAAATTAAAGGCAATCCGAAGAATGAAATAAATAGTGTATTAGTAATGATCTGTTCTTGTTATTGCCCTTTTTTGACAATGACATTTTCTCATCATAATTTGGTCGAACATGTTTACATTTTCAGTTATAGGATCAAACACACTTTCTCTTTTAAAGTGTGTTTGAACACTGACAACACATGATCAATGCTTAAGTTGTCCCTCTTGTCGTTAAAGTACAAACAAGCTTGCAGGCAATAACCTTTTTCACTCCTCATTATCTTGAACACCAAAGAATGCATCAAACTTTGTTGTCATTTTGTGCAACAGTTTCCCTATAATTGCTCCCGAAGCCCACAAAACAGTCTGACCTCCAATAATTCTTGGGTAAAAATTTGAAGAGAATGTTTTTTCGCTGCACTGCATTCTCTGGTATTATTATATCCCTGGATCACCTCTGTGGCAGTAGATGTGACACACCACTCTGCTTCCAGCTCTTCCCCGCCAGAGGATAGAGCTACTGTTTGATCAGACCTTCTACATCGAAGGGTCATTTGAGTGTCGTTTCGACCACATCGAGGTGAGGGACGGTCCCTTCAGCTTCTCGCCAATCATCAATCGCTTCTGTGGCTCAGCCAGTCCCGGACTCGTCCTCTCTAGTGGACGCTTCATGTGGATCCGCTTCTTCAGTGATGAAGAGCTGGAGGGGACTGGTTTTCAGGTCCAGTACACCTTTACTGCAGGTGATTGAAACACAGCGGGGTGGTTTGTTTATCCCTGCATGGCAATGATCACACTGCACCATCCTAATACTTATTGAATGTTCGCCCGGTCTGCTCACCAAATATCTGTACTTATTTGTGATATCTCACTATCTGTCTCTACGATTTCCCTCCAAAGATCCTGAATTTCATCTGCATGTGGGAGGACTTTTGAACCCCATACCAGGTAGCTCAACAACACAGCTCAACCTACTCAAATAACTACAGTAGTACATCTTTAGAGTAATATGTGATGCAAAGTCATGGCAGCTTCCTTTCACCCTCACCCCTAATCCCCTTTTTCTTGTCCGTGGGTCAGATTGTCAGTTTGAGCTGTCTGGGGCTGATGGCCTGATTCGTTCCAGTCAGGTAGATGAGGAATATAAAGTGACTCCAGACCAGGCAGTGGACTGCATCTGGACTATACGAGCACCAACAAACAACAGGGTATGGTGACATGTGACATGTTAAAGTTTTACATTTTTGCCAGTTATCTAATGCACAACAGCTTCATTTCCTACCTTATCCATATTGGTGATAACTGAATGCTCATATAAGGGAAAGTATGGTGTTGAGAGTTGAGGAGAGATTTAGGGAAATGCTTAATTGCGAAGTGATTCATTGGACACAAAATTAATCTGCATAGCTCATCTCCTCCACATCTAGAGTTTTGTCCATGTGTTTGCTCCATGTCCTTCATCCTAATCATGACTTTTAGCACAATATCAATCCTAGATAAATGTACTTAACATCTTTTATTATCAAACATTCCCTGACAGTACATCCAGAATACCAACAAACTGTATGTGCACATGAAGTATAAAGCAAACATACGCATTATCATTCAACCGTCTACATAAGTACACATACAGTAAAGCTGGCTCCAAATGATTTATATTTAATCCTTTAATGCAGCGATGCCTTCAAATATGCCTCCGTCTATCAAAGAATAATATACTCAACTGCATGAAAAATGAACAAATGTACAGATCATCACTCCTCATTGCTTCCAGATTTATCTGCGATTCTTGGAATACCAGATGGAAAACTCAAACGAATGTAAGAAGAACTTTGTGGCTGTTTATGATGGCAGTAATGCCATTGAGGACCTAAAGGTAATTTATTTTATAATATGCGTAATATACAATATGTTACTCCAGCCTGTAAAATGAAAGCCCCTGCATATGATGTACTTTATTTGTTGCACATTATATTGCATAATACTGTCAGTTGTTCTCTCCTTCTACTACAAAACAGGGTTTATATTTCTTTCCTCGTCATACATGCTCCTTTCTAATTATAATATTTGAATCATAAGTATGTAGCAACTGTTTTACAGACCATGGCCTCAATGAGACTACACATCCAAAACTATAGAAGAAAATGGTGTGTGGTTTCTTGCAGGCCAAGTTTTGTAGTACAGTAGCTAATGACATCATGTTGGACACCGGTGTTGGAGTAGTGAGGATGTGGGCTGATGAGACAAGCCGTCTCAGCCGTTTCCGGATGCTGTTCACTTCTTTTGCAGACCGTGAGTTTCTACTTGAGATTATTCTTAACCTTTGTCATTTTACATGTTAACCATTATCCCTTTTGTTTAGTTTCTGCAGCTGACAGGGCAAGCACATTGTGGGATTGCAGATGTAACGTGCAAAGTTGTCTTGGTCGCACTTGTAGAAAATGTATTCAGTTATAGTATAATCAATTAAGAACGCTGTGTTTCAATGTATTTTTTTGTAATTCATTAAGCACTTTATTAAATGGGATCCCTGTTACACACCTTTGGCAAAGAATGACAATCTTTTTGTCTCACTGTTGATGCCGTTGGTTGCTTCGTCATCCTGTTTGCGTCACATACTGATACACGTGTTTGTCTTTTAGCACCCTGTTTAGGCAGTGCATTCTTTTGCCACAGTAACATGTGCGTCAACACTTCTCTGGTGTGCAACGGCATACAAAACTGTGTCTTTCCCTGGGATGAAGGCAACTGCAAAGGTACTCCACTTGTGCCAAAGCACTGTGTAATTATTTCTTAGAAAAGTCTGCTGTGCTGTGCTGTGCTGTGCTGTGCTGTGCTGTGCTGTGCTGTGCTGTGCTGTGCTGTGCTGTATTACAATGAGTTGTGTTGCATTACGTAATGTAATGTCAGGCTGTGTTGTGTCACATTGAGGCATCTCGGGGATCTATTGCCATAATTCTACAATATACACACTCAAGCCAGCCCCTCTCTCTTCTTTTTCTCAAATGTTCCAGGCAAGTCCTTTATGTAATATGTATGTCCTTCAAAATGTCCTCTAGGTAGGAAAAGAATGATCTCATCATCTTTAGAGCCTTTCTAGCTAAAAGACCTGCTTAAAACCCTTATGGCTGTTTATTGACTTTTATGCACCTGCATTGATTGGAATGGCTGTTTATCAGTGAAACAGGCTTTTAGTGAAGGCTCTGAATTGTTCCTGGCAACCAAAGATGCAGACTGTCCTGGTGGGGATGGCAGCAAGTACTTTACAGATTGATGTACTCTCTGTGCTTCTAAACATATCTCATATTTTATCTCTCTTTGTCGCTGTCGTCATATCCATCATCCAGAGAAAAAGAGCAAGAGTATTTTTCACCATATCACAAAGACTCATGGGACAGTAATCTGTGTTTCTACGGGAGTGGTGCTACTGCTCCTCATCATCTCCATCCTGGTGCAAGTCAAACAGCCACGAAAGAAGGTGATAGTCACAATGATGTCATTAATATCATGCCACAAAATATTGATGTAGAAATAGGTGATTTATCAAGTGTGTTTAATCATAATTTGAAGGTCTTGGTACGTAAGAATAACCTGTTCCAGCAGGGCGACTTCCAGGAAGTGTTTGACCCTCCACATTATGAACTCTTTACTCTCAGAGACAAGGTTAGTTCCATTACTTTGATACATTATTAGCTGTAAATGGTCTTTTTATTTTTACGTAACAACATTATCCTTTTAGGAGATGTCTGAGGACCTTGGGGAGTTATCAGAGGAACTCCAGTCCCTGCAGGCGCTCAGGAGATCCTCATCAGGCTCACGCTGCATTCACGAACACCACTGTGGCTCTCAGGTTTCTGTCAACTCCATTAAAGGCAGTCAAGGTACACATGGCATAGGTCAGGGATCCATGGAGCTTCCCCCTTTAAGAGAGGACTTCCAAAGGGCCTTACCTTCCTTTCGGGACTTGAACAGCAGTTTGCGGAAGAAGAGCTGGCCTAGTATGAAACCAGCCCGAATGCAGGGCCATCATGGTATGGGGGAAAGAGTGCCGGGGCGGCAAGATAGAGTGATGGAAGAGGAGGAAGAGGAGGAGGAAGATGGAAGGTATGATGTGTATGTACGCAGAGCAGGAAGCCGAAGAGGGAACTATGAAATGGCCCAACAAAGATCATTGTCCATGGACTTCTGAAAAGAATAAGACAAGGTTGGCACAGTAAATACTGCAGCAACAACGTTTCAATCAGTGCCACAATTTGGGGGCAGAATTCTGAATTTGCAGAAGAGGGGACACATTTCACACCACACAGCAGATGTGTCTCACATTTACTTTCTTTATGTCAATAATGATTATAAAGAAGCCATACTTGACTTTTTCACTTGCCTCATTGATGTTGGGAAACACGGGTTCTGTTGGAGAGCAGCTCTCTGTGTGTTGCCGACTCTGCTTGAACAGGGAGTCTATCTATTGTATTTGTGATCAGTGTAAAAGTGAAGACAGATGGTAATGCTGTATATTGTTCTTGTTTTCAATTTTTTTTTATTATTATTATTTAGATACGCTTCTATGTAAAGCAAATAGATTTTGTTGAAATATGTTATCAGTTTTTGTTTAATCTCTTATTACCTGTATTAAATCTACATTTATGCACCATTGGTTAAGGAAAAGTCTCATCTTGCCTTTGATATAGATTCAGTTTTAACACCAGGTATTAAACTACAGACCAGAATCACACCATCCATGACCCAGGGGCGCAAAGTGTGGGGGGCAATGGTCCACTTCCTACCCTGCTATATCTATACCCTTGGTCAGACAACACCTTTTTTCAAACATGGCCTTTGTTTTGATTTTAACTACACATCTGTAAAGTTTTGGGACTGCATGTTGCACAGTTGTGGTGCTATTGCAGTGACAATATCTGTCCTCAGGCAGACATAAAAACAGCTGGCAAAGTAGTAAAAACCGCTCCAGTGGTAGTTTCCGCTACAGTCTCCAAGAGCACATTTTGCCATGCTCAACACACACACAGACTCTCAAGATGAAAACCATATTTACCACACGCTGTCACAGTTGGTAAATATACGCTGTCACGCTTGGTTTCTATCAGCAGTCAAGCGTTCACTTGTGTTCCTTCCCTGGAGGCAGGTGTGTGTGTGTGTGTGTGTGTTTGTGTATGTGTGTTAATCAGGGAGCTTCTAAGAAATGTGTCACACAGGTACGCTGGTTGGAACTTCCCATATAAAGTATATTGTCAACGTATGATGTTTTATAATCTGATTATACAACCACAAAAGCAGAAGCCTATCCTCATATGTTTCATTTTTGTTTTCGGCTGAAGACACTGAATATAACTGTTGTGTGTTAACTTGACTAATAGAGAGAAAACACTGTAGGCTACATGCCAGTAATGTTATATTTTAGTCTGATGAAGAGCAAGAGTTGTTGAACGCTGATGTTTTGAGCATGTTCCAAATTACCGAACGTACCCGACGTGTGCTTCATAAGATATGCAGACGTTACGTGACGTTAGACATACGTGAATAAGGAATACGTAGTTGAATATTTACCTACGTAAATATAGTACGTGAATATTTACCTACGTAAATACCTACGTAACTACGTTAGAGGAACGTTAGATATAGGCTACGTCGGCTGACGGTGAATCCTACAGCCAATGTATTGATAACGAGTGGATAACCTATTCCTACCCTATGTTAAGATGATGCCTGACGACGGAGTAACTTATTAAACGTGTTTCTACAGTACAGCTAGCGTTCAGCACTCTAGCCGTTCTCCAGCATCAGCATGACGTGAACCAGATGGAACGCTCTGATACGTTTTAAATAAGTAAGTGATAAGCTATCAATGTTTGACATACGTATAATAATAATTTGTTATGTATACGTCAGCTACAACACCGCTGTGGAAAAGTTGGACGTATTTGGACTCATTTTCATATACGCCGGCATGTTTCTGCCATACGGAACTGTGTGACAGGGCCATATGTATGGCATGTTCGGCGTAACGTCTGCGTCCTTCAAACGATCACAATTTACCCTTAATTTATATAAACCTATTGCCGATATTTCGTATGCGCCGGCATACGTCTCTGTCATACGGATATGTGTGGCAAGGCCTTTAAGTTAGAGTTCAGTTTCCTGGTCATTTTTTCTCATCATAATATAGGACCACAAATGAACATGTGCTCAAAGACATTAGACAGTTGGTTGTAATATACCGTGTTTAACATGTTGTATCCCAATAATGACGTTGATGAGAATCAGAAAATTAGAAAATTGTTCATATTCTGAAATGAACAACAATTTATTTTGTTTTTTTTGTTTTTTTAATTCCCTCAAATGTATGTATTATTGTTTAGTGTGTTCAGTATACCAAAGTACTTAGATAACCTTGGAGTTGGAGGACAGAACACATTTAGAAATCCACAAAGTAATTTCTAAGCCACTGTCTCGCAGTTTAGTCAGCAAATCTGTGTGGTTCATTCATCATATTCAGAATATTCACTGAGCAGATAATTAATTGAGCAACTATGCATACACACAGAACAACATGTCTTGTCACTACAGTGTAGGTGTGAGCCCTGTCATGCTCAAGAATTAATATGTTAATACACATGACCAAAACAATAAAAGATATGAACAAAGAGCTGATAATCCAGAATTTAATTAATAGTGAACACAATGCAGAAAACGCAGCTCTGCACAATGGAACAATACTTATTTCTAAACAGGCAAAACATTTTGGACTGACACATCATATCTATAACTTGTGCTTGTCTGATTCAACAATGCCAATGTTACATCTTTACAAGTCTTGTGTTATGTATAACCCTTATGGTGGTTATTATGTTTTATTATATGCGTCAACCCCCCTGTGTGGCCTTCAGCAAAGAAAGTGAAAATCAAGTTGCTTATACAGTACAGTACATGAAGACGTTAGTCAGGTGATCACTTATACAAGCGCCAAGAGGCTGGCCTGCACCCTGCCAAACATTAACAGAACGTTCAACTCACAGAAACACATGTTTAAACTTTGAGATCATGGCGTTTACGATTTTAAAACTTGAGAATGTACTGATCATTGTGTGTGCGTGATTGTGTGTATGTGAACAACCATATAACAGATATGCCTCATGTGTGACCTCAGTTACACAACCATACATTATTCTATGAGGGACAGTTCTGGTTACACACAGACATGACAACGCAGATAATGTGTTCCTTCTCTCAGCATTACTGTTCCACCTCTTAAATGCTTTTCAGACTGAACTCCATGTTATTTTAGGTGACGTGCTTCTGAGCGGTAAATGGAGAGTATGCAACCCTAACAGGTTTTTCATAATTACTAACCTGAACTACAGAGTATTGACTGTTGCATAACAACTTCATAATACAACACTTGGTTGAAAAGCATCTTATTGAACAATATAAATATATTTTAAATCTTAATAAAAACTATATTAATAACACATGTAAATACAACACAATTCTACAATTTATTTACTGCAACTGTCCCCATTCATACTAAAACATATGATATCATATAATGACTATGATTTCTTCATCTTTTTGTTCTATTTCTTTTCATCTTCAGCCCATAAATGAGAACATTTTGTGTTTCTGTCTAGATTGACAGTCCTGAAGTGTGCAGACATGCGATCAGTCTTCCTCAGGACAATATGTTGTGCCCGCAGCACAACAATGTCTCTCAAAGCGCTCAGAGTCAACAATCAAAGCGAGCTCCTTAGTGATTCATCAAAGAATGCCAGGCGGTTGTGTGTCACTAGGGGTGTATTCTCGCCAAGAACAGCCTCCGTGAAGTTGGGACGTCTCCAGGCGTAAACCATACTGTTCAGGAAGCCTTGCAGGGACACACTAGCAGCCTAAAATAAACAAAAGCAATACTAAAACATACAACTCAGACATCAGATTTGTCTATCTAATTTGAAATCTTGTTCTAATGAAACTTACCTGTATCATATAAAGGCCAAATAGACTGTATTGTTCAATGTTTGTCCAGATCATCAAGGTAGACAGCAGAATGAGGGCTACAGCAGGAAGAAACATAAGGAATCATTATGATGTTGATTTTAAGTTGATGAAGTGTGTGTGTGTGTGTGTGTGTGTGTGTGTGTGTGTGTGTGTGTGTGTGTGTGTGTGTGTGTGTGTGTGTGTGTGTGTGTGTGTGTGTGTGTGTGTGTGTATACCTGGTGCCCAGCAGAATAAGATGACTATCACCATATTTCTTGCATTAGAAAACACACTTTTGAATCTCCTTCTTGAACGTCCATCTCCCTCCACAGGAAAAAGCCCTTCCTGGTCATTTCTTTCATACCATTTACCAACCTTATAGTAAATGACCTGAAAAAAACAAACAGATTACACTCGTTTTACACCCATGTAAAAATACTACTAAAATTATAAATCATAAATATATTCATATGGATGTTTAAAGCAAATTCACAAGACAAAACTGTGAATGACAAAATAATGTGATTGCTTATGACTTACAGAGCAAGACAACATCACTGCTATCACGACAAGGAAAAGAAAGACTCCGATGGAAATGTCATGATTTCTCTCCTGGGAAGAAGAAAATAATGATGTTAGCATAAAACACTACAAATTATAAAGCAATCAAATCCGGTAAAATAAAAATAATAATAGAAATGCTCCAGAATAAAAATGTACTTATAAAAGTGTCATGAGACTATACTCACATCCTTAGAGCAGTAATCCCTCCAGACATGCAAGAACAATATACAACTGAGAAAAAATCAAAAAGGTCAAAAATGCATGGGAACAGATGTATTTTTCTTCTGTAACTTATTTGAAAGCAGTGACTTATAATAAAGTTTGTGTGCTTACCTAGTGCAGTATTTGCTATCATTACGAACCATCCTTTGGTCAGTGAATGGAATCAGCGATGTCGTTTTTATGGAAGTGAGCACATATGATAAATATATTGCAATAGGAAACAACCTGTAAGATTAGACAAATAAAGACACCAGGGATGAGATCCATAAAGTTTGGAAAGTTTGGACTTGTATAGCATGTTGTTAACAAACTCACCACACAATGGCATATACAGGTACTGCGACTATTCTCCTTCTACACCAAGTCTGTAGACCAGACAGATAGGGAGAAATAAATGATTGCAGTCCTGACTGTTTTTGTACAAAATATAATCTACAAATGAAGTGGACGCATCACCTGTCCACCCTCATCCTCTGCTCTCCACCCTTGGATTGCGTTCTTTGACTTCCATGCATAAACCACCACCAGCAGAAATGAAATAAAATTAAATGTCTGGAATGGAACGGACAAACACAAAGATGCAACTGTGAAGTACATCAATGTATTATTGCACAATATACAGTAATGCAAAATGTGACAACATGCATAGTGAAACTGAAAGAATGACTTTAATCTGATTAGTTATGACTTCCCAGGGACACTCATTTGTGCTTGCATACATTAAATACTATATAGGGCACAATTAAATGTCATTCATTAACACCGTGAGCATTCAGAGGTCTCAACTGCTGCCTAGCTTAAAACAAATGTCCTCGTCCTACTGGCAGTTTGTTTGAAGAGGTTTAAATTGGGGTTTTGGGGCCAACTGAGGTGTTTTGAGAAAATCTCTCCCAGCATGCAGCTTCACCTTTCAGTCTGAGGAAACAATGTATAGACATTTGCAAAGCTGAACCTTGCTTTATAGATGCAATATAAGCAAAGCAAAGCACCTCAGTTGCAATCCTAAGTGAAATCCTGCAGTGATGTAATTAGATACTGAGAGCCTGAAAAACCCTGAAAACTGTCTGTAGTTTTCAGGGTTTTTCAGCTGGGAAGTACCCAAATCTAAGTGGATGTATTTACCCAAGCCTCAACTTCCCTGCCTTGTTTAAGAAGATTAAACTTCAGATGTGACATCTTCCCCCACCAGGAAACAATTTTGTCAATGATATATTTATAGGGGCAACAGGTTTTAACACAGTGAAAGTGTTTCTCACCAGTGACAGAGGCAGGATGTATTGGCAGATGACTTCACTGTTGTCAATGTTCACTTTGTTCATGACACTGCTGGACAACAGTATCAGAGCAGCCAGGAGGTCTGCTAGGGCGAGCTGCACCAGGAGGTGCACCTGCAAACAAATACACAGAAAGGATGTTGCTTTGCTGTAATAATATGAGATGCATAAGAAGACAAATCAACATGTTTTCCTAAACTGAAACCTTCTGTACCAAAACACCAACATCAACAACTTATCAAAAATATAAACTATATATAACCTATTAATTAACAACAACTTAAAATAACATGAAAACACACACTAAGAAAAGCAGATACACACACACACACACACACACACACACACACACACACACACACACACACACACACACACACACACACACACACAAGCACATACATACATATATTCAAGTCAAGTTGTATATGTGTGTATGTACTATGTGTATTTCCTGACTTACCTGTTCTTTAAGATGCCTCCATCTCACTATGGAAACTACCAGCACAGAAAAACTCCCAATCACACTATAGAGGATCAGATAAATGTGAAGCATTAAATAACACCATAGAGGCTGTGGCGAAACGATGTCAGCACTGCATTCATTTTAATAAATGTCTTGAGCATGTGTAACACAAAGTTGCAAACTCATGGTGATTTGGCATCGCATCAACACTAAACCTGTCCCAAGATGGGTTTATTGCACAGGCCAGTGTGTCTGAGGATGACATAGACTTCTATGTCTAAAAGGCAACTTATCTCAGACACATGTGACACCTGCTGTAAGATGACACACAAGTTCAATCATGACCCTCCTCTAGGCTAACAAACTCATTTTTTTCCACAAGTAAAAGAAAGAAACAGAAAGATTCATAAAGCAGTACACAGCAGCCGGGTGTCTGAGTTACCTGAAGGAAGTGTTTTCTTTGTAAGCAGCTACAACTATCCTGTGAGCTACAACTCAGTGCTAAATATTACATTTACATGGAGGCAGTATGATTAATAGAACAGACATGTTGGCTTAGAACACCGGAGGAAATCAGAAAGAAAACACATGCATGCTTCTTGTCACATGTCACCTTGCTGGTTTGTCAAACCTTTCCACAATGAATTTTTTTTTTATAAGATTAAGATTATGCTGATATAACAGAGTTAATGTACAACTCATTTTAAAACATGTTTATTTGCCATAATCTGGTTGTTATATAAACACCTGATGTGAATAAATAACATTTGTTGCCAGGTGGCTAAATCAAACATGAAAAAGAAAAAGTATAAGGAAGCATTTTACCTGAGAGTGAGTAACACTAAGTACTCAGTAGAGAGAACATCAATCTGAAAAACAGAATTCAGAAATGATTTCAGAAATGTACCTATTATTTCCCCTCCATATAGTTTTCATTCAAAGGAGATGCTTTCCTTTTCAATCTATTCATGCACTGAGAAGCATATAGTGTAGTGCCTACCTGATATCCATTGAGTATACGATAGTCCTCCATGGTGAATATCAAATGATCAGTCTATTCAAAACTCACACTCTGTTCGGGCAAAGGTAATAACCTTCTCCATTACAGGTCTTTGTGAAAATATGTATTCTTTGCCAAGCACACCTCTATAAAAGTCTGCACTTTGTCACACATTCCCGTGTTGACTCCACCTGCTTTGAGAAGGATTAGTGCAACATTTTTTAATGGGAATTCCCAGCTGTAATTTGAATATTCCTTGTCTTACCGCAGCCTTTCAAGAAATGAAAACACTTACGGGAAACAGGAAAACAGTGAAACAGAATTTACTACTTTTTGGTTTTTACCCTCTCTTGCTTAAGCAAGTAATAAACTAATATTGGAGGATAATTTCCTACCAAACTAACATGTAAATTAGGGTTTTTTTCCCCCGTCCCCCGTCCACCATGCCAAATGTGTATTATCTACTGTAATGATAATTTCCCTGTAATGAAGTGCGTTGATAACCAACAGCTCTAGACACACTCCTTCTCACACACAGGGCTATGGAGTGCAATGACTGTGAACTCACTTCACAGCATACTGCATCATATCATGAACAAGTATGTGTTACAGAGACATCTAGTGGTAGGAATCGACCTTGCATTTTATTACGTGATGAAAACAACTTTTTTATCACACAAAAAAGCAAGTTATTTTCCATTGTGTTGAGGACGGACAACCAAATGATGGCGTTGGATATATTGTATAATTAAATATCAGATTGAATGTGTTTAAAATAAATAAATACATACAATGCAAAAGGTTATTGTTTACAGCTTTTGACGTGTGTTGATAAAGTTTTATTCAAACTGATGACGTCGTAGATTCCACGTTGGCCCGGACGTGGCAGTCGACAGTTAGGAGTCCTCCAGCCGATCAGAGTAAAACTATCACACATCGCTGCTGTTGTGACTTATATCAGTTCTTCTTTCATAGATTCAAACATCATCAGCCAGTTATGGGGCTCACCATCTCTTCACTCTTCGATCGGTTTTTTGGTAAAAAACAAATGAGGATTTTGATGGGTGAGTGAAAGCTATGTTTGGCTAACTATCGTTAGTGAGGGGCACGGTTTTTAGCTTTAGCTTTAGCGTGAGATAAGTGACGTTAGCTAGAACTCGCTGAGCATTCAATGGCACTGCAGTTTTACAACTTTAAAAGTGTAACATTTGGACAGAAGCGGAATTAAATCCTAACTAAGAGATATGTGATTAATTGTGATGTTGGAAACAAAACAATTAGTTTCCCCACGAGGAGTTAAGTTAGCTTAACGTAACGCTAGAACGACAACTAGATTTCAGATTTGGTAGTGGAGACTACTATTAACAACTTTATCCCGAAAACGGCTTAAAACAATTAAAGTAAAAATGTTTTTACATTATAATAGCTTTGAATAAACCAAGGTTTGGCTGCAATTACAGTTACTTAACGTTGCATCTAGCTAGGAGATCATAGCTGGTTATTCATAACGTTAATCTATTTTAAACATATGGTTAGCTTGTATTAGTTAATCTTACGTTAATGTATTAGACGGACACCCGGTATGCGCTTTCTGTTTTCAACTTTGTTTAACTTTTTATTTGATGACGTTAACTAACTCCTTGTGACGATTGTGTTGCGTCAATTTTCAGTCCCGTTTCCTGATAGTTTGGCAGTGATATGTTCTCCTGATAGTTTGGCAGTGATATGTTCTCCTGATAGTTTGGCAGTGATATGTTCTCCTGATAGTTTGGCAGTGATATGTTCTCCTGATAGTTTGGCAGTGATATGTTCTCCTGATAGTTTGGCAGTGATATGTTCTCCACGAAGTTAAATTAATATCAAGATCAGCTTTAATAATTGTGGGCTGTTTTTCCCCTCCATATAAATTGATGAAAATGGCTCGGTACACATGAGTTGCTTTGTGCAGTCACATGTAACGTAACTCTTTTATTGCAAGCATTCTGCTGATGATTAGACTTAAAGAAAAACGCCTGTCATCCTTAGCGCTTAACCTCTGCCCTCTCCTGATATCCATGTTTACCTTTTGCTTACATCTTTTCCCTGCAGTTGGCCTTGATGCTGCCGGAAAAACAACTATCTTGTACAAGTTGAAGCTTGGTGAAATTGTGACCACCATCCCAACCATTGGTAAATACACACTCTAACAGTTACTATTACTTTTGAACATTGAATGTGTACGTCAACATGTTTGACTCATTGAACTTTGTGTACAATGTTATTAAGATCTGTCGTTCTCTTTCCCCTGTAAAGGTTTCAATGTGGAGACGGTAGAATATAGAAATATCAGCTTCACTGTATGGGATGTGGGTGGCCAGGACAAGATCAGACCCCTCTGGAGACATTACTTCCAGAACACACAGGTATGAGTGTGACTGCCCCAGTGCCGTGGGACAGAACATGTTCAATATAATAACTGCATTGTCCGGGAGGAAGAGTAGTAGTAGTAGTAGTAGTAGTAGTAGTAAGGAACTCTCAAATGCTTCTACTCAGATCACCAAGTAAAGCTGTTTCAGTGCAATACTTTTATCAACCAGGTCTCATGTAATCAAAGTATGATGCTGAAGCTTCACCAAGTAGACTGGAATAGTGCCAATGCGGTCACGGATACTTAACGTCATTTTACCGAAATGTATTATTTTTTACCCAAACGCATGTTTGTCAACAATGGCTTATTTTTGAACACATTTTTCTCTGGCTAGATTGGTGCTTTTGGTAAAAGTACATTAATGTAATGCTCACATTTCAAACTATATTCATATTAATGCTTTGAATGTGGTGTAGATAACCTTTTAATTTAATTAATACAATTGTTGTGCTTTTTCCTGTAGCTCCTTTTCACCCAGATCAATTCTGCATCAGCCAAATTCTGATTTTGATGATGATAAAAATTGGTAACATACATGTCCAAATGTCTATACTTCTCTCCCAACCAGTGTTGTAGTTGTTGGATCTGGGATCATATTCAATGATTGGCAATTTATCAAAATCTCTGTACTCTAAATAGGTAAACTCTACGTAACTACTCGACAAAACAACATTTTGGTCTCTAAATGAATGTACTCACTGACATTGAATAGGGCTGCTTCTAAAGATTATTTTTATTATAGATTAATCTGCAGGTTATTTTCACAATGACAGAAAATGTCCACTACAGTTTCCCAGAGTCCAAGGTGACATCTCCAAATGTCCGTACCAAAAGATATTCAGTTCACAATCAAAGAAGATCAACTAACTCTTTTTTCTTTCTTCCATCTAGGGCCTCATCTTTGTGGTGGACAGCAATGACAGAGAAAGAGTGGCAGAGTCTTCAGAGGAGCTCCAGAAGATGGTTGGTATTTAATATGTTCAGCTCAGAAGGGATTGAATATTATTCTTGGAGTTGCTGTCTCTGACGGAGCTGTCTCATATTGTGACATAGTTAAGTCAAATATATATATATATATATATATATATATATATATATATATATATATATATATATATATATATATATATATATATATATATATATATATATATATATATATATAATGAAAACAAACAAATATAACAGTGTCAACCCTACATTGGATGAAAATCCTTCACACCAATAAAACGGGACCTGTTCATGTATGTATTGCATTGTTAACCCAGGTATTTTGAAATCATTGGGTAATCATGTTGACTTCTCCTGAGCACATCACCGATACAAATGCTTAATCTTCATAGTTTAAGTGCCTTGTGCTGAAGTATACGGTCAATAGCATTTTTATGACAGTACATTTATTAATTAATTATGTACACTATATATCAGTTCAGATTGTTGTTTGTGTGTGTATATATATATATATATATATATATATATATATATATATATATATATATATATATATATATATATATATATATATATATATATATATATTATATATATATATATATATATATATATTTTTTTTTTTTACTTTAACCTGGAAGTCCTGTAGGCCAGTGGGGAATGAGTATCAGAGTAGAGTTGTTCTTTTTTTTTTTTTGTAAAATGTAACAGTTTTGTTTTACCATGACTCTTGCTGCACTGCTTCTTAAACCATCAGGTGTTTAAAAAATGCACCACTGGCTTTTTCTTTCCCTCCAAGAAGTATATTATAAAAGTATATTTTGGGCATTTTTTGCATTCTTTTTGACAGTGAAGGATCACATGCAACAGAGGTCGGCTGGACTCAAACCAGGGACATTGTGAATAATAGTCAGATTCTTAGACCCCTAAATCTTAGCACTGATTTACTAATCTGTTGTCTGCCCCTCTAGTTGACGGAGGACGAGTTGAAAGACGCTGTTTTGCTGGTGTTTGCTAACAAACAGGACCTTCCCAATGCCTTACCAGTCAGCGAACTCACAGAAAAACTCGGCCTACAAGCCCTCCGCAACAAAAATGTAAGTAATCTGAATAAACATGCTCCCTACACCAGGGTTCTAATATGTAAGCATGTGCAGAGTTGCATTCATATGTTTTTCTCGTATCTAATTTTACAATCTTTGACCCCACAGTGGCACATTCAGTCAACCTGCGCCACCCAGGGCAGTGGGCTGTATGAAGGACTTAACTGGCTATCTGAGGCGTTGACCAAGAACTAAAGAAGGATGGGCTGCAGGGGGAGAGAGAGAGAGAGAGAGAGAGAGAGAGAGAGAGAGACTGAACACAACAGGACAGGACAGGACAGGAGAGAAGGCACAGACATTCAATCCAGAAACATTTGGTCTTCCAGCACCAATGTTCACAAAAAGGACAAGGCTGGTGGACGACATATAATCATTTTTGGAATTTTTTTTAATCACGTTTTTTTTCTCTCTTTTTATTATCAATGATATTACAATTATATCTCTTGACATAGTATCTATTTTTCTCCTTTTTGTCCCAAACTCTTAAATGGCAATATGTTGTAATTACATATTCAGTTGCATGACGAGCCTGTTCCAGAAATTTCATGGAAACAACGAATAGTGTAATGGGAGTTGTTTTTCCACTTAAAACCTTGGCTCTTAGTCATCATTTGCGGTAATCAACCACTTGTATAATTGTTGGACTTAATTATAGCCAATGTCAAGCCTAGGTTGGGGGTATGATAATATAACTATAGCTTCGGTGAAGGACGACTTGTAGGCGGCCTCAGGCTGTTCATCTCCGCAACCCCTCGTGGATATTTGACTCCCTCGCAGACCTGATCCTTCGCTCTTCACGGTTATGTCTCGTGCCAACTTGTTTCTGTAAGGGCATATAGCCCGTAGAATGAGATGGAAGAGGATTGCAGCAATTTCACATCTAGATTTTGTAGGTAGTGTGGAACCATGTGGCCTATGAGTAAATGGATCCAAAAAAAGGAACATTGTGCCTTCCTGTCCCTCTTAACACAAATCTGAGTAATCCTTTCCATATCTCATAAGATGCTTTAGTGACTTTTTTGCTTTTGAAACACAAAATAATGTATTAAGACACTTCCTTTTGTTCTGCAATGTACGCTGAGGTGCAGCAGAACCACACCATTGTGAGTGCATATTGCGTCTTTACAACTGGACTTCACTATCAACCAGGATTTCATCCTGTTAGTCCGCACTCCTCTTCCTTTTTTTTTTTTTTTTTTTAAAAAGCCACCATGGAAAAAAAGGCTTTAATTAAAAATGTCAGTTCTTCTATCCACTCTAACATAAAATCTCTTTTACTCTAAAAAGAGGAAGGAAGCGTGTTTTCAGTGTTGACACATGGCCAATGTTGTGTGACACAGTAAAGTAGCATGTTTTTTGTTGTTTGAGTTTGTTGTACTGTCTGAAGGCAAATACTGTATTATATTCTTAATTGTTCTACCCCTCTAACACAAAAACATACCTGGCCATCAGTTTATTTTTGTGTATACATTCCAACCTATGCTTGCAGATGCTAGAGCTGCCACTCTTAAAATTATTGGCAAAAAATATTTTACAAAAAAGCTCTGAATAAAGACGATGCAAACAAGTATGCGTTTTGGACTCCACTCATTGTTAAGGACAGGCAGTTGTCGATTTATAGCTTTTACCCATTTAAAACACATTATGAAAAACATTTCAGATTACAGTATTTACGGAAGGTCTAATCAGATCATTCTTACTAAATGTAAAAATGTTGTTCATATTAACTCGCTCAAAAACTCAACTGGCCTTAATGTCAGGAACTGCCTGATGAGAGGACGTGGTCCGTCACTTAAGACTCTGGTCTTGTCCCTTTTGTCTTTGGTTAAGCATTACTCACTTTCAAACCACTACACTTCCTAAAACATTGCATCTTGTTAATATATATTTTTCTGAGGTAATCTGCACAGCTTCTGCATGTTGGTAATAGCCCCAGGCAGGTAAACGTTTTTTGCTCAAGATCTAGGGTTAGGAAAAAAAAGCTGTGTGTGAATAAGCTGTAATGTGACTTACAGCTGTTAACTAACGGGATGGGTCCTTGCTTAGTTGAAAGTAATGCCCGTCGATGCTATGCTTTACCAAGGCAGTGACCCTACATGACCTCACCTAAAGTTATTATTTTGTTCCGACCTCTAATGATATTGGATAACAGAGAAATGCAGAGAGAACATGCCAACATGTTATTGTGAAAGTGGACAGTAAACAAAACACTGATAAAAGATGCTTTGTAATTATACTTATTCATTTCTTTCATGTAGGAAAACAAATGTCAGCCTCAAAGTTAAGAACCAGCATGCAGACAATCACACAAACCTTTGCATTACAAGTCATTTAGCAGACGCTCTTATCCAGAGCGACTTACAGTGAACTAACTACACTGAGTATGGAGTTGATTTCCACAAGTTGGAATAATACAAAAGTACAATACACTATCAATATGGTATGCTTGGGAGAGGCCTCTGTCCCTTGCTATGAATTGCCACCAGGATCTGCACTGTGTGTTGTGTCTAATACAGTTTATTCAAATGTATATATTGTGTTCCAATAACACCTAAATTACTCTCGGCAATATGTCCAGAGCAGCTCCAGCATACATACTCGTGATCTGCAATGTTTCAAAGTCTATGATATGTGTCAGTTTTCTGTCATACTTGGTCGGTAAGATGAACGCATTCGAGTATTCAAGTATTCAAGTACTTCTTTTAGGGACTTTCCGTATTTAAATCTGTTCAGATAGTTGGTAAGGTGAAGGCAGAGACCGTGCTGGTGTGTTTGGATATGAGACCAGGATACATGAACAACATTATATTGTTCTTTCAAACACAAATCCTATTGCTGATTATTATTATTATTATTAATAATCATATTTGGTCTGCGTCACAATCTAGGTAACATCAAGTGTGAAGTTTTAGCTGGTGCCAGGTAATTAGGACCTTCATATATTGTTTACGGGTGAAGGTATAATCATTATATAATTGGCTTGTAATGATGTGTGAATGTCTGTTCTAATGTATTTAGGCTAATCAGGCTTAGTGGAGCTGGGTCAACACAGGGTGTATGCACAGTGTTTGTAAGCAGCGAGGTGGGTCGACATAAAGGAGCACATGTGTGTGATGCTGCTTTCGCAACCTTTTCCTTCACTTTCCTGCACTCTTAAACGCTGGACATACATTCAATGGGATTTACTGCTTCACTGTCTAACATAATCAAAAAGGTAAGTTTTAAATGAAATGAATAGCATTATATTATATACAATATTATATATTCTGGATATTTTTGCTATTTATTTTTCCAGATCTATAGCTTATTTCGTTTTTTACTAATTCAACTTTAGTATTGAGTCTTGTACAATATGCTAAATTACTGCAAGAGGTACACAACCATGCGCACAAATACAATAATTGTCTAGTTTAATAAGTTGTGTCAAATATTCACACACAGTGTGGCATAATCCTTCACATCTACAGTGTGATAGCTCAGGTTGATCTTGGAGGGTTTCCCCTGGTGCAGGATGATGCCAACCTTGATACCAGTACCACAGCCTTCCTACTCCCAGGCCAGGGAGAACCTGGTGAAGGCTATCCCACCCAAGCTCCTCTGTCTGCTGGCCTGTGGGGGAATAGACTGCCGCTATGAAGGACCAGAGTGTTGGAAATTAAATCAACAGGTCATTCGAGGCATTTTCTCCTCCTGGTGAGACTGTGTGAATGCTCATAGAGTCTCATAGAGGTCGATGTGTTATGTGTTGTATTAAAAACAGGAAGTGGCAATTTATTGATTATGAACTTCTTCCTATTGCAGGGTGACAAATGACATTATTGCCATGGCACGACCATCCAAACATCTAATTGAGAAGTACAACATCGTAGAACAATTTCAAAGGTAACCAGCATTGACTTGTATCATATTGTTTGTGATGCTCTTCTGTGTGTCTGTGTAGTGTGTGGATGATACATGAGGAGCTGTAGGAATTATGAGCCTTATTAAAAGGCGTGACAACAATATTAGATAGATACTTTATTCATCCCGAGGGAAATTGCAACCCGTTGCGCATATACAGGTAGTTAGACAAACAAACAAAATGGTGAAATGTATCTAGATGAAACATTTTGTTTAGTTTTTTTAACTGTTACTGTTATTGGGTGATGAAGCCATCTGACATCATTGCTTTTGGATTACACTCATCAATTAATTAAATTGTGGACATTTTATTACTTTATTGTTACAAGGAATATTACTTTTGAGACACAAACACAGCACTGGTGTCAACAGTCTTCCTAATGTATGACTTTTTTCTAGGTTGAACATCAAATCGATCATCAACATGCAACTCCCTGGAGAGCATGCTCACTGTGGACCTGCCCTGGACCCTGAAAGTGGTTTCACGTACTCTCCACAGATCTTCATGGACAATGACAGTAAGAATATGATACAGTAAATACACAACATGGAAGACTGACTGCCCTTTTTAAATCTGAACCACTCAGAAAGTGGGAAATGTAAATGTCAAACAGTCAAGGTTGAACAAATGTTATAAGAGACAATTGTGGTTTGTGCTAATTGTAAATTGCACTATATGTACTGTGCTTCTACATTATACAGTAGCCTGCAAGCACAGTTAATCTGTATGAATGTTATGATCCTAAATGCATTCATATGTTCGAATATTTGTATATTTGCAGTTTACTTTTACAACTTTCGGATGCAAGATTTTGGTGTTTCCTCTCTCGTCGGTATAATTGACGGGGTGAAGGTTTTGGCCTTTGCAGTGGGGGAAGGAAGAGTGGCTGTGCACTGCCATGCAGGCCTGGGCAGGACAGGTAGTGATAAACATACATACTTGATCTACTGTTCATGTAAACACTGGCTGTGTCAGCATGTGCACATGCTCTCATGTATATTCAATGTGTTTGCTTGTGTGTTCAAAGCTCTCATGTATATTCAGTGTGGGTTCTTGCTGCTCAACAGGCGTCCTTATAGCTTGTTACTTGATTTACACCCTGCGCATCAGCCCAAGCGAGGCCATCCACTACGTACGGATTAAACGGCCACGCTCTATTCAAACCCGGGCACAGCTCAGTCAGGTGTCAGCCTTTGCTTGCCTGCTTGGCTCACAGCTGGTCCAATACCCAGACCTCAACCTGCGGCATGGAGTCCCTTTCACCCTGCAGCATTACTTAAACCGACAGGCGATACTGCTGCATGGCCAGGAGGCACGCACCCTCAGACAAACACCCAAGGTCAAGACTTTATCATTGTACTACATTAATCTTTTTGTCATAAACATACCTGACTGCACTTTAGTTTTACTGCAGTTTACCTCCTCCTAATTTCTGACCTCCCTATAGGTGGTGTACCTCCTGTGTATACATCTCTCCTGCTTAGCCCTGGGTCTCCCTGCTCCTCCAGAGATCCAGGCTGAGCTGGAGAAGAGGTCAGCACTGAGGACCCTGAACAGGACTGTGAGGGAGACCATGGTGGCCAAACAGTACTTGCCCTTACTTAGGGAGGGTCACAAGGGGTCATGGGTGAGCACAGGGTCGGTGTCCTTCTGGGACGAGCCACTGGGATTCTTGGAGAGGAAGAGAGACGTGCTGCTGGACAAACGCAGCTACAGTGACTCTGACCTCAGCAAAATCGCAGTAAATGAGGTCCAATTTCACATTATTCGTCCACAATTACAAAGTTTATTACAAAAGTTTCTGAATGTCTTCTGTAAAATCAAACTGACAATTGAGGCTTTTCTCACTTTGTTGAATTCTGTCCTGAAGGATCTAGAGTTGAGTTCATACTGCACCCCAACACTTGGAAATGAGAGACAGTGGTGTGTACAGGATCTGATGCGACCTGATCTGAGACCAGGTACCCCAATCCTTGAGACCCTTAAACCAGGCCACAAGACCACCAAAAAGGAATCTCATACACTCAACATCCCAATATCTAGCATGACCACAAGCAACAACTGTGCTAAGACGTCTAAGTGCACAGCTAAAAAGGCACTTCCCAAATACAGCTCCAACATTGAGGTAACTGGCATTTTTACAATGAAAAAATTAAACTATTAAAGAAAGCTTTTATGTGAGTGCTTTCAAACATTTTGATATATATGTCAAATAAAGTTGTGCAGGAATCCACATAATCCAGGCCCAACCTCAGTCGGCCGTGCTGTTGCTAAGGCAATGGCAGACCATGGTCCTCCAGGAGAAACTGTCCTGCAAAGATCGGCTCTTCTGCAGGTGAAAAACATTGGTGCAAACCTGGTTTTACATTACAACATATCACTTTGACTTTGAGCGCTGATGAATACTCTCACTCGCCTTTTCAACAGGAGGAACTGAACAGTAGTGACTGTGGCTGGGCTCTGCTGGTCACCGAGTCAGATCCTCTGGTTCTCAGTTGTCTGTTGTGGACCTGGCTGGACAAGTTAAAGGTCAGTGGGATCCAATAAGAAGACATAATTCCAGTATTCTCAAATTGCCTGGGGGCTGTGAAATAAGAAATACAATTTTCATGTCCCATACTGTGGTTAAGACCTTTCTCTCAGTCCTATATGTTTCTTTCAACCTCATGCAGGAGCCTGTTCTGAGTGCAGAAGATGTAGACAAGTTGAGTTGTGGTGCAAACAGCAGGAAGCCTCTCAGTGTGCTCAAGAAGGTAAAGAAACAGATGTGTGATACATCATATTTGACTCTTGAGTATTCTTCTTAAGAAACCTTTACACTCTTAACTTTGGTGGCAAAGATTAAAAAGGTTATTTTCAATATGACATCATTACAGCCGCAGAGACTCACCATCTATTGTCTACTGAGCTGTGTGAGCACAGTGACCAGCCTGTGTCCACACAGAGAGGATGCAGTGCTGCAACGACTGATGCAAGCACTTACGAGGGTAAGACAAATGGGAAATGACGGTATGCTAAGGTGTGTGTGTGTGTGTGTGTGTGTGTGTGTGTGTGTGTGTGTGTGTGTGTGTGTGTGTGTGTGTGTGTGTGTGTGTGTGTGTGTGTGTGTGTGTGTGTGTGTGTGTGTGTGTGTGTGTGTGTGTGTGTGTGTGTGCAGTTCTAATAGAAACCTTTAAAAAATATGTTTTATCAACAGTGCCCCCAGGAGGAAATAGGAAGCCTTGCAATGTTGATGAAGGTCCTAAAGGCGAGTTTGAGAGAAACTTTCCACAACTACATATACCTCACAAGGGCATGAACAATTGGTACGAAGCCAGTCTTGCATGGTTACAGTGGATAAAGATTCTCGGTCCATCAGACCCCCCATATTTGAACATGGATGCATCCTTGAAACCATAATTAATCTAGGGAGTAAAAAACAAAAGTCAGGTGGGTGCAACTAGTAGAAGGTGGGAACCTAGGCCTATTCACTAATGTTTGGGGGGCCAAACTACGACCCCTGGGACAACTGCGGAACACAGACCGTTTAATGGTCTGCGGTGAGTAAAGGAAGAAAAAAAAGAATATTGCTTCAGCATGTTTCTAATAAATTGCACTGTATGTACATTGCACATCCTAGTTTAAACACTAGATGTCGAATACATTTAGTAAAATAATCTCTGTCTTAACCTCTTGGCACAGAAACCAATCACTAACCATTTTCATATTACACTTACAGATTGTTATCTTACATTTACATCTGCATCGCAAACTTTTAATTAGGCGTTTAGGCCATGAACAGAAACCAATATCTGTTAGTTTCTGCCGGTTTCTTTACTTATTTACAGATTTACACATATCATAATAGTTTAAGTGGGCACTTAGGCCGTGCATTGTGATTTTAAAAGTATTGAATTAATTTAGATTTAAGCAGCAGATAAAGAAAAGTGTTGTGCAGTTATTTTTGATAGAAAAGGAATTCCTGTTTTCCTGTGACTGTATATGTTTTCTGTATGTGGTCCACAATCAAAAAGGTTTGGCCACCCATGACTTACACACTTGCATTTTCTTCTGGGACAATGGTTAACTTAATTACTTAACAGTAATGACACTCATACAATGTTTACGGTAGACTAATACATTTTGTTTCATGTCTACTTTAAATAGTATGTAAATGACTGTACATTAGTATTAATTATCTGTGGCCTGTTTCAGCCTTCCATGCCTAATAAATCATTGACACCATCAGCATACTGTGTTTTCTGTAATAACCTATTGGGAATTATTTCACTTGACCTGCATTGTTGACACTCAAATTCGTATTAAGCATGACTGTCAAAGAGCCGTCTCCATGGTAATGTTGTCATATGAAGTTGACAAGCCCTAATCACTCTGGGTTTGGGTTCAGTGAGTTATAAAGATCCGACCATATTATATTATATTAATAATAATTATTATTATTAATAAGCTGATGGAGGGTCGCTCACAACAGGATCAGGATATGAGGTAAAATGATTTATCTATTTATTTTAGATCACTGAACTAAACTGAAATCAAGTGGATGATTTGAATGTACTTGGTAGACATGTTGTGGATGTGTTACTCTGGGTGGTTTTGATGTAGCATTGGTTAAACTTTAGCCACAAATGAGCAATATACAGTAGGCCTCTATTTCAGAATATGACCTTGTAGTTTGCCCAAACAATATTTCATTACATAAATGACAGTGAATGCTATTACACCTGGTCTTTGTGTCCTTACTAAAGTCATTTTTATTATTATTTAACTTGTTAACATGTTAAAGTGCTATCTTTCACAAGTGTAGTAAATAATCAACCAAAGAAACAACGCAAGAAGCATTAATATTATTACATTTAATATATATTCATATGTTTTCTCTTAATGTTTTATTAATACCCTAAATAGTTTTGTCAGCCAACTATATATTTTCATGGTAAAAAAGACAAAGTTAACTGAAACTAAACTAAAATCTGTTGGACAACTCAAAAACAATCACAGGCTGCTTTTTATTAAAAAACTACTGCTGTGACTGGTTGGCAATACAGCTGCCCCTGGTGATATGACACTGAAGAGAAGTTCAGAATGGTGCAGAATGTTTACATTCTTCCATCTCTACCTTCAGCGCCTAAATAACATTTCTAACAGCAACATCTAACCCAAATCTTTCCTATAATAGCCTCTCTTAGTTTAGTTTAGAGTAGACTCTAGAGAACCTGAAGCACCAGCAGACCTGTTTGCCATACTAATAGGAGATATACATTTCACCTCTCTCTCAGAGCTATGTTAATCGGGAAAGCTGATGTTGGTACCTGGAGGCCCCACAGACCAATAGGGCCCATATCTGCCTGCTACAGTAATCCAGGGCCACAGTATGCACTTCCTGGACTTACAGGTATAGTAAAAAATAGCCATTAAGCATTTTTTCACCACAAACACCAATTGTTTATCATTATTATAACAGACATTCTTTGTCCTTGTTTCCTCCATAAAGGCTTTTCTAAACATGACCCTACAAAGTACAGAGCACCAATGTTCAGCTTTGGGGCACATCTTGACAGCATAAGGTATGAGAAGTCCCCTGGACCAATCTACTTCATCCCCTCCAACATCACCAGAATGGGCCAACACAACAGTCCTTCATTTTCACTCAAAAGCCGCCTGAAGGATCCAGCACTGTTCCAGACCCCTGGACCAGGTCAGCAAACCCCCTTAAGCATGAATACAGATGAGTTTTTTCACTGTTCACTGAAAGCTGACAATATGATGCACAATGTCATTTAAGACTGTCTGTTTGCAGTGTTTTTATATAACTTTCTTTGGTGTTTAGGCACATATTCTCCAGAGCATGCAGATAAGTCTCTCTTCCTCTCTACTCCTGCTTTTTCTATATCTGGGAGGATACAAGAAATCAGCAATATCCAAACACCAGGTAACATATTTTTTTTGGTGTCAACTTTATTTAAGTTGTGGGTTACCGAATAGAATATAAACTTCAGCTGTCACTCTTACTGTAGGTCCAGCCTCCTACATTCTGCCCCCACTGCTGAGGCACAACACTGTAGCTACAACCTTCTCAAAAGGTGGCCGCAGCAAGATTGGCAGCATCTATGAGGACCTAAACGATGTACATATAAAATGTCAAACAATTTCTTTAAAAAAATAATAATCTACAAATCCTGTATTTCACTCATTCTCGATACTTTTGTTTCCCCTTCAGAATCCTGGCCCTGCTGCTTACACAGTTATGAACCCTTATATTTACAGGACAAAACCTCCACAGTTTAGCATGACAGGCCGCAACTTCCCACCTGGTGATACCACAAAGAAACCAGGACCTGGTGCGCACAATCTACAGCAGGTAAGAAATCACATTTATGATCAAATAAATATATCGCACATATTTTGCAGTTTCTCTGACATTTTTCTCTTTATAGGTGACCATCACAAGAGCAAAAGCTCCAAGTTTCTCCTTTGGAATTCGTCATTCGGAATACATCGCACCCCTTATTGTATAAGTGCCTGAATAACGTCATGTGTGATCTCTCGTTTAGCTGACGAATCATCCAACATAAAGCAGAAAAAGCACAATAAAGCAAAAAAACAAACCGCTCAGGATTATTGAGATTAGATTTTATTGCCATAGTTAGATCCTTATTGTATAAGTATGTATTACTCTGTCAGGGTTAAATCCACTATCAGTATTTTAAGTAAATTATAGGCTACTGGATTTTAAAAATGGTTTCATGAGTAGCACACATGACCTTTGTATACAATCCTTAATGAATTATGATCTCCAACAATCACCTAATCTTGTAATTATTTTGACGAAGTATTTTCCTTTTTCAAATTGTTTAACTGTGTATTTCTCTGCATCTCAACATCATTGCAAATGAGAGACACATCAATGATTCTCGAGGCTTAGATACAGATTTGTACATACCTGGGGTAACATTGCAGGAAAACAAATGCAAAAAGTACGCAAAGATTCACAGATCACTGGGCACCGGAATTTGCCGCTTGATATGCACAGGAAAGCAAACATTTTTTAGGCGATTTGTAAACAGGATGAAATAGAATTGGCTTCATGGACCATTCATTTTAATTACCATAATAATAATAATAATATGGTTATTCTTAGTCCAATTTTGGTCAAATGTTTGAAACAATATTTTTGTCTTGTTTTATTAGTAAAACGACATTCAATTAATTGCATCACCTTCAATAAAGAAAAACACTAACCAAATGTGGGAGAATCAAAGAGCATTGTTGACAGGCACTTGTAAGGACAGCAGGAACCATGACAACGAGGTCCTTCAGGCGTCTCCGTTGCATAGAAACGAAAACCTTCGGCGACATCATCATCAAAATCAACAAACTTTGAATATCTGGATACCTAGATGACTGCAGGGAATCAACCAACCTTGCCTTGTTATATACGAACATAATATACACAAATCAGTCAGCGACGTTTGGATAAGTACACTTGGTTAACAGATGCTATCAACGCTACTTTAGTTAGCGGAGCTAGCCAACTGTTAATTAGCAATCTTCAGTGGTTAGGGTGTATTGTGAAGGTAACAATACTCACAATAGACTTTAGTACGACCAATGTAATCAATGACAATCTATGTAATAAACTCGGCTTCAGTTAGCATCAGTTTTGTCTCTGTGAGGTCAGACAAACCAGTGAAATGAGCGATATCAAGCCGAACCACACGATGTTAACCTCAGCTAACCGATGGAAAGCTAGCTAACGCTCATTCGCGTTGTCAATAGCAATCGGATGCTAGCTCCCGCAGGAGCTTAGGTCACATTTTTTTATTTATCTAGGCAAGCGTTGGCTTATACAATCATTGTAGTCAAAGCGATAGAAAGTTTAAAAAGAGGGTAACATGGCTGGCGACGTTGGCAGCATCCCTGAACTGGACCAAAAGAAGTACGATTCAGATGAACAGGTGAAGATCATCTGTCTGGGCGACAGCGCAGTTGGGAAATCCAAGTGAGTATTAGCTGCAATTCCTTGTAGCTGTTTTGTAATTTTATAATATTTGTAGGTCCTCAGTAGATTGTCTGTTGTCCTATGTAACATTATATTGCACATTGACACAGACTGTTTCTCTCTCTCTCTCTCGTAGGTTGATGGAGAGATTTCTAATGGACGAATAGTATCCTTTAAAAAATTAAACATATCTGTGTCAGTCATTTTCACAAGCCATGTAATATCGTCCTATCATGGCCATTACAGCCATTGTGTGAATATGAACATGCGGTTTAAGGTCAAACTGGCATGCCTCCAATAAAGCAGAGAGGTTAAGATCCATAACTCTTTCTTCAGTCGTCCCCAGCAGTTGTCAACCTATGCTTTGACTCTCTACAAACACACAGCCACTGTAGGAAACAAGACAGTAGCCATTGGTATGTATTGTGCAATTGCTTTTGTTCAGCTCTCAGTGACCACAGGAAATACATTTACCTAGTTGAAAATCAAGTAGCAGTGGTGATTTTTGTTTTTGATTCACAGATTTCTGGGACACCGCTGGTCAGGAGAGATTTCAGAGCATGCATCCCTCATACTACCACAAAGCACATGCATGCATCATGGTAAAACACACTCAAGACAAGTGCCTTTCAGTAATCATCTAGCCAGTCCTTTTTCACTCCCCGCCAGGACCTTTCATGGAGGTAGAATAACAAGTAACTATAAAAAGTATTCAGAAAAGTAAGAAATAAATAATCTTGGATTGATTACTTAAACAACAGTTTCCATTAAAAAGGTCCAACATATTGTTTTATTTACACATGCACTTATATTATTCGGCCCTCCTTAGAAAATGATGAAATATCACATTGCGTTCTGGTTAAAATCCATCTCTCAAGTGTATGTTTAACTTGTTCTTTTGGCCTTATT